>NC_080546.1:83858756-83988756 GCF_028640845.1 Ahaetulla prasina | reverse complement strand
TGCGCACACACGCAGTGTGCACCATGCACAAAATGCAATGTGCACATGTGCAGTACATGGCAAAAGGAGGCATGGGAAGGAAGGATTAGTAGAACAGCACGCGCAGAGGGATGGTGATCAGCTGTGGGGCACGATCGTCGAGGCCTTTTCTTTTACTTTTTTAAATGCATTTTTTTACTACCTATTTGCCCAAATTCCTTTAAAATTCTTTTAAAAGGTAAAGAAAAGGCTCCAATGATCGCGTGCCACAGCTGCCATCATCGGAGCCTTTTCTTCTTTTGTTTTTTGTTTTGTTTTTTACTTTTTTTTATTATTTTTTTATTATTATTTGCATTTATATCCCGCCCTTCTCCAAAGACTCAGGGCGGCTTACAATGTGTTAAGCAATAGTCTTCATCCTATTTGTATATTTTAAAGCATTTTTTATTGTTTTATTGTTCCGGAGAAACCGGTAGTAAAAAAATGCCTAAAAAGTAAAAAAAAAAAAAGAAGAAGAAGTACCAAGGATCGCGCTTCGCTCAGCTGATCATTGGAACTTTTTTTTTTTTTTTACATTTTATACTACCGGGTTTTTTTAAAAAATTTTTTAATTTGCATTTATATCCCACCCTTCTCCGAAGACTCAGGGCGGCTTACACTATGTTAGCAATAGTCTTTATCCTATTTGTATATTTATATACAAAGTCAACTTATTGACCCCAACAATCTGGGTCCTCCTTTTACCTACCTTATAAAGGATGGAAGGCTGAGTCAACCTTGGGCCTGGTGGGACTAGAACCTGCAGTAATTGCAAGCAGCTGTGTTAATAACAGACTGTCTTAGCAGTCTGAGCCACCAGAGGCCCTTATTTGGCGAACCACTAGCCTTATTTTACTACCGGTTCGGGTGAACCGGACTGAACCAATAGCATTTCACCCCTGCAATAGGGTCTTCCCAATTTTTTTTTTTTTTCTTAAAAAGTTTTATTTTTACAATCATATCAAATAATTCATCCAATGTACAGTTGTATACAATTAGTCGGGCTTGCCCAGTCACCACCCCTCTTTTTAACACTCTTCCCTCTTCTACCTTCTTTTACTTTCCAAACCTTCCTCTCCTTCTCTTATCTACATCCGCTCCTCCCTCCACCCTACACCTTCCTTCTCCCTCTACTATCCCTCTTCCTTCCTCTTCTCCTCTTTCCTACCTCCTACTCTCTCTTTTCTCCCTCCTCACCGTTCTAAAATGGTAACTATGCAGACCCGATCCTACATTAATTATATTTCTTCAATAATCCCTGTACATTAACCATCACTCCATCTCTACCAACCCCCCAGTTCCCTCCCCTTACCCCCACCCCCCATCCCGACTTCCCAGAACAAAATGCAGGGTATCAAAACTAACAATCATAATCCAAAATAATTCCTAAATTATAATCTCTAGTCACACCACACTTAGTCACACTCTCAATTCCCCTCTCCTTCAAAAATATATCTAATACAAAATATTTCCTAAATTTACTCATATGCTATTCAATATTTTTTTATCTGATACTTATTTTAAATATAATCAATCCACATTTTCCATTCTAGAATATATTTTTCTAGTGTATAGTCTTTCAAGTAAGCGGAGATTTTGTCATCTCTGCCAGATTTGATACTTTGAGTGTCCATTCTTGATTGTAGGTAATTCTCCTTTCTTCCAATACTGAGCAATCAAAAGTCTTGCGACTGTTATTAAGTTCAAAATCAATTTAGTCTCTATAGCTGTGTAGTCCATAATTATTCCTAGTAGAAAGAACTGCGGAGTAAACTTAATCTTCTTTTTCAAAATATTCTGCATGATCCACCATACTTTAATCCAAAATGCTTTAACTTTTTTACAAGTCCACCATATATGATAATAAGTAACATCTTCACAATCGCATCTCCAACATTTAGCAAGATCTAATATGTGTTTCTTGTAAACAGGTAATGTCATTTTTAAATTGTTTCAAATAATGAAATACTTTCCTTCTCTTCTACGGTGAGTTCAGGCCATTAACATTCCAAGATAGGAAACTTTTGGAACACCAGCCGCAGATCACATTTTACTTTAGGCCTTGCTCCTCCCACTGTTTCCGTTGTAGTAGTTGCCAGTTGTTGTTTTGCCTTCATCTCTTGTTCCTTGCGTTTAGCAGCAGCTCTTGTCAACCTTTGTTCTTTTGAATCTAAACCCGTCGTAGGTATTTCCAACACTTGTAATAAATCTTCTTCCATCACAATCTGTTCTTGTACCTGCTTCACTTCTCTTTCCTTCACTTCAGCCTCCTTCTTCTAGCTTCCAATGGGGAAGACTTCCAACTTTAATACCTCAACATAAAATTCTCTTGCTTTTCCAACCGTATTGAAACGATATACTTTCCTGCATAATATACTATTATACCAGTTGGAATATCCCATCTATATTCAATCTGATGTTTTTAAGTTCATTCACCAGGAAGGCAAATTCCTTCCTAGCCCTTAACATTTTGGTGGAATTTCCTTTAATATCAAAATATCTTGACCAGCAATCTGAATCTTCTCCCCTTATATGAAGCTTGCAAAATCTGATTTCTCACTGTTCTGTTTGTAAAATAAATAACAACATCCCTTGGCAACTTTTTTGCCTTGCTATCCAAGAATTCACACGATATATTTTATCAATTTGATAAGCCACATCTGCTGGACGAGCTGCTAATATCTCAGCAAATACTTCAGAAAAATTTCCTTAAATTCTCTTCCTTATTTTCTTTCAAACCTCGAATTCTAAGAGCAAATTCCATATTTCTATATTGTATCAAAACTATTTCATCCTCTGTTTTTCCATTTTACTTTGAAATTCATCCATTTTATTTTCTAATTTTAAATTATGTTGCTTAATTTCTTCAACCTCCTCTTCCAATAAAATCACATTCGTTGCCAAACTTCGTACTGCCATTACAAATCCTTCTTTAACTTCTTTATTTCCCACTTGAATTTCTGATATCTGCTCTTTCATTTCAGACATCTCATCAGTTATTACTTTAAAATTTTCTTCTATAAAACCTTTTAAGTTCTCTTGTAACGCCTCTAAATTCAATGTTCTAGTCTCTGCTGTATGAGCTGGAGAGGCACCAGCTGATAAAGTTCCAGAGCTCTTTGTTACAGTAGACTTTAATTGTTTGGCTGCCATCTTCTATAAAATTATTTATTTATTTATTTCCAACTTAATATTCACTTTAAATCTTCTTAACCTCTAAAAAACACAGTCTTTTAAAGCAGTATTTAAAAATCTCCCCTAGATTCTATCAGCAGGCAGCAAAGAGTTAAAGAGTAAAAGCAGCAAGTAACATGCAAATTACCAACTGCAGACAGAACGCTGAAAGTATCGCTTTCGCTTTCCACTCGTTAACTTGTTAACAATTCGCCTCCATTTTTTTACTGTTTTCAAGCTTGTTACAAAGTATCGGGGAATCGGCTTGGCTACTTGCTTAAAGTTCTCCCACTTTCGTTCTGTCCGGTATAATCCTTTATTGTCCAAAATAAATCTCGGCGTTTGGTCGTGGTGATTGGTTCCGCCAAAGCAGAAGAATCCTCGGATCTGGAGCACTTCGGGTTACTGGAGGGAACTTAACCCTTCAAACCCCTTTTTTCTCAGGGGCTTTAGGGAAATTCAACCTCTGCCCTCAGCTCACCCCTTCTCCTTCTCCCAAAGAGGGGGTTTTCCGAACCGCTGGACAGCAGATTTAAGCTGTCCTAGCGATTCCACATAATCCAGAGGTTGGTGATCGTAAAGATCACCGCCATCACCTACGGTGCCAAACCGGAAGTCGTCTTCCCAATTTTTTGAGCCATTGGGACTGGTGTTTGTTTTGTTTTGTCCTCAACCTCTCTGCTGAATCAATTCCCTTTCAGCATAATAATCAAGCCTCGTCCTGTAACTGGAAGAAGAGGACAAATGACAAGCAAGCTTAACGTAGGCAGCAAGTCCTGCTCTAGAATGGAGTCCTTTGCTTTCCATTCAGTGAAAGCAACGGAGGAGATGAGCCAGATGGAAGAGATCCAGCTTGCTTTCAAGAGCTACTCTTCCCTTGGCAAAACCAGGAGCTGAAAGGAATTCTCACTGGGCAGGTGGTCAAACATGGAGCAAACCATAAAGAAAGGAGATAACGGGTTGGACAGGTGCCTGCACCTTCCCTGTTTCCAGGATTATTCCTCCCAAGGAATTGGGAGGAAGGGAGGCCTTTAATGCATTTTTCTCTACTGAGGGTGTGCAAGCGTGAAAAAGGAGAAGAATGAAATTACTCTCCTGGTTCCATCACGTTGAAAGCGTTAGTGCAAAAGCACTCGTTATATGACTGACTTCCTTATTAGCTGTGCAACTCCACCGTGGCTGCTGGTCACCTTTTAATGCTGTTGAGGACATGATTAAACAACATCTTCCACACTACTACTTAGTTTCTGCTTTTCTCGGGAGCCAGGGGGAGTCCAATGACGTCCACTGAAGTGAAAAGGATTGGAAAAGCAAATTTCTAATTTGTAAAGGTGGGAAGACCTATAAGCTTTCAGCAACTCTTTAAATAATTTCCTTTTCTGATTTCCTATCGAGGGACAGAGAAAAAAAAACAAAACCAACCCACATGAGATAAATAGAGATCCAACTTAGAAGCCAGGAGAATTTTCCTGACAATGAGAACAATTAATCAATGGATGAGCTTGTGTCCAGAAGTTGTGGGTGCTCCATTACTGGAGGTTTTCAAGAAAAGATTGGACAGCCATTTGTCTGAAGTAGGGTAAGGTATCCTGCCTAAGCAGGGGGTTGGACTAGAAGACCTCCAAAATTCCTTCCAACTCTGTTATTCTATTCCATTCCGTTCCGTTCCGTTCTGTTCTGTTCCACTATGCTATGCTATGCTATGCTATGCTATGCTATTCCTATTCTAATGTTCCAAGGACATTAATTATGGTTCCAGCCATAATTAACCAAGAAATAAGATCTAGAAATCCACTTTGAAGGCTACATTCCTATACACACTCACACACCCACTTATCTTGAGAGTAAAAGTTACTTAATTAGATAGTCCTTAGAACGTGCTGTGAATTAAGAGTCAAACAAATTGCTGTTTCCATGTCTATGCCCAAAAAAACAAATTCTCCCAGTCCATTTATTTGAAGTAGGTCAACCTCTCGTTGACATGGCTTGATTGATCAAGAAAATCAAGAAAATCCCATTTCTAAAAGGATTATAAGGGGCGTGCATAAGAGCACAAAAGTGCGTACCGTTCCTGTCCTATTGTTCCCTTCATTATAGTATTATATGCATACTTTTACTTATACTTTTACTTATATATACTTTTTTTCTCTCATGATGGGTTATCGTTTATGTTGATGATTGTATATACTGTTGTGACAAAATGAAATAAAAATTAAAAAAAATCTTAATAGTTAATGCTTAATCATTGGATTAAAAAAAAGGATAAGGACATGACAGAGTTGTAGGCTAGATTGGGAAGTAAAAAGACCATCAAAGTGAGCCAGTGCCAAATTGTTCCTATGCATTTGGTTTGATTTATGAGAATCAAATTCGACACAAAGGAGTCTTTTTGTAGAAGGAGTTTCGTTCCAGATGTTGTAGGTGCTCTATTACTGATGATTTTCAAGAAAAGAGTGGACAACCATTTGTCTGAATTGGTATAGAGTCTTCTGCTTGAACAAAGGTTTGAACTAGAAGGCCTCCAAGGTCCCTTCCAATCCTGTTATCCTATGTTCTAAATATTCAGGGTTCAGTCTTGGAGCACTGGGTCACAGATGATGTTCTGTCGCGCTTCATGTTTCCCACGGAACCCATCCCAACTAGAAGGTATTAACGGTGTTCTTCTTTTAATTGCTTTACAAATCCATCCTGTGTTTCTGGCAGCTGTTTCTTGTCAAGTGAGAAAAATAATAATAAACGGAATAACTTGCCTTCCGGAATTGTGGGAGTTATTTCCATCACTGGAGGTTTCCAAGGACCTGGAGTGTTCTGAACCAGTCTTAGCAGAAGCAAGAAAGAGACTGCTGGTCACACACAAAAAATTCCTCTTTATTTACCTCTTGTGAATTAATGGCATTCACCCACTGAAAAGTCCAGGCAAGAGTCCTCCAAGGAGTTAACTGCAGCAACAGACTTTATCAGTTCCTTGCGATAATTGCCAGGTCGTGAACTCCCATCCAAAAGGCTGCAAATTAAGTTCTGCCAAGCAGTCTTTGTGGCAGGAAACACCAGGAGCAAAATCTTCAGAAACACGAACTGTTGTCTCCTACGACCACCACTCCCCTTTCCTTCTATTTATTTCTCAGCCAGGGAGGGGCCATTCAGTATCCACATGTGCTTTGCTTTCTTGCCCTCCATTGTTCACCTCTTCTAACTGCTCTGTGCAGACGTGCATCTGGAACAGGCCCCAGCTGTTCTTCTTCCTCACTCATATCAGCCTCCAAAGGCAGCTGCCTCTCTGGTGGCTGGGAAATGTTGGACGGCCCTGGCTCTATCTCTGCATCTGACGCAGAGCATCCATCAGAGCCTTCCCCAGACTCCAGAACTGGCCCAAGTTCCCCCCCAACCTTCTCATCGGCCGAGTCTGGTGGGAGATTGGACAACCATACATCCAGTAAGATATAAGGTCTTCTACCTTGATCAGGAGGTTTGATAGAAGACCCTTCCAGCTCTATGATCCTCTGATTTCTAGCCAAATTCTGTCCTCCTAACTCTACCTTGAGTCCCACAACTTTGTCCCTATTTTAGCCACAGCCCATAAATTAGGTTCAACATTTCCAAAACAGTTTCCCCCACTAAGCCCATGTTAGCCTGTACAAGGTCAAGGGGTGTGAAATTTACTTTTGGAATTTTCCCAAGTTTCTACAATCACCTTGGACTCCAGATTTCCATTAAGGTAGAAGAGAGCACTGGTCCACTTTTTGTCTAAGGAAGAGGAGGGGTTATGTGATAGCTCTTCTGCTTTCCTAGTGCTCTTAAGTGTATTTTTTCCTACCCTGTTTTCCCGTAAGACATCCCTTGATAATAAGCCCAAATGGGCTTTTGAGTGCATGTGCTAAAATAAGCCTCTCCCCCAAAAATAAGCCCTCTCTGAAAAAATTTAAACACAGAGCTGGAAATCAGGTAAGACGGTGAGAGGAGCCCCATCTTGTTCCATGCCCCCCAAAATAATAAGACCTCCATGAAAATAAGGCCAATAAGGCTTATTTCAGGGTTCAAAAAGAAAAAATAATTGCTACCAACCTGCCTTCCATTGAGGACCTGTATACTGCACGAATGAAGAAGAGGGTTGTGAAAATATTTGCAGATCCCTCGCATCCTGGACATAAACTGTTTCAACTCCTACCCTCAAAACGACGCTATAGAGCATTGCACACCAGAACAACTAGACACAAGGACAGTTTTTTTCCCGAAGGCCATCACTCTGCTAAACAAATAATTCCCTCAACACTGTCAGACTATTTACTGAATCTGCACTACTATTAATCGTTTTGTAGTTCCCATCACCAAACTCTTTCCACTTATGACTGTATGACTATAACTTGTTGCTGGCAATCCTTATGATTTATATTGATATATTGACCATCAATTGTATTGTAAATGTTGTACCTTGATGAACGTATCTTTTCTTTTATGTACACTTAGAGCATCTGCACCAAGACAAATTCCTTGTGTGTCCAATCACACTTGGCCAATAAATAAAAATTCTATTCTATAAAATTCTAAAAAATATAAGACAGGGTCTTACTTTTGGGGAAACACAGTATTAGCTGCTATAACACTGTCTTTTTCCCTGCAGTGCCCATAAAATAACAAGGAATGTGTGAATGTCAGTTTTCTTGACATTTCCTTTATCCCTTCTCTCTTCCTTTATGCATTTGTTTTGCCATTTGATCCTCCTTGCTTCCCGCTATATAATCAAACTATCTTCCTGTCTTTCTCCCATACTGGTCACTCACTTTTCTATTCAGCCCACGTTCATTCAGCATCCATTCATTCTTGACCTTATCTCTTCTTATTTTACTACACACCTTTCTTAAACATCCAATTCCCGTTGCAATCAACCGAGACTCGGCTTCTGTAAAGAATCCAATCACTGTCTTTCTCTTGCTAGACCCTGTCCTTAAACAAAATGCCAGAATGAGATCCGAATGAACTTATCTTCTGTCCTTCTATAGTTTAATCTTCTTCTAAGCAGCTCTCTTGGAAGAAATCTGACTTGATTAATTTATCAGAATAAAAGAATAATAGAGTTGGAAGGTGCCTTGGAGGTCTTCTAGTCCAACCCCTGCTTGAGCAGGAAACCATATACCATTCCAGACAAATGGCTGTCCAATCTCTTCTTAAAAACCTTCAGTGATGGAGCCTTCATAACTTCTTGAGGAAAGCTGTTCCATTTCTTGGATGTATAAAAGGCAGTAGGGGTCCTTGGCGCTCTTTGAGCTTACTTGTTTTCTTGCATTTCATTGCCTAACTAGGTAACATCGAGGGACATGGTAGCTCAGTGGTTAAGACACTGAGCTTGCCAATCGAAAGGTCGGCAGTTCAGCGGTTCGAATCCCTAGTGCCGCATAACAGGGTGAGCTCCTGTTACTTGTCCCAGCTTCTGCCAACCTAGCAGTTCGAAAGCAAGTAAAAAATGCAAGTAGAAGAATAGGGACCACCTTTGGTGGGAAGGTAACAGCATTCTGTGTGCCTTTGATGTTTAGTCATGCCGGCCATGTGACCACGGAGACTTCTTCAGACAGCGCTGGCTCTTCGGCTTTGAGACGGAGATGAGCACTGCCCCCTACAGTCGGGAATGTCTAACACATATGTGCGAGGGGAACCTTTACCTTTAGGTAACATCATCAGTGCTTGTAAGGAGTGCTATTTGCTGGCAGTTTATATTCTGGTGATTTGCCTGTGTACATCGGTGGGAGCGGTCTTAGGGATTATTTGGTTGGGCAGTTTGCTGGTGGCTTTTTGGCAGTTTCTTGTTTGGGGAATTGTTTACTTGATCGTTGGCCTGAAGTTAACCTTGAAGTTAATCTATGCTGATCTGGATGCTGAGAACAAAAAGATTCCAGCAGTAATCAGCACCCAGATCAGCGTAGATTGACTCTAAGGTTAACTTCAGGCCAAAAATCAAGTAAGCAATATCCCAATCAAGAAACTGCCAAAGAACCATCAGTAAACAGCCCAACCAAAGAATCCCTACGTCCGCTCCCACCCAATGGTGGGTTTCACATTTTGTTACCACTGATTCATTTCGTGTGCATGCCTTCTGCACATGCGCCCGGCCTTCCACACATGCACTTTGCTCACACGCATGCCTTCCGCGCATGCACCCGGCCTCAAAAACATGCCTAAATAGGACGGCATAGAGCCTGCCCACCCATGATTTCCGCTACCAGTTTTCCTGAACCAGTCCGAACCGCCTATATATCAGCTCTGTTCCCACCTACACACACAGGCAAGTCACCAGAATATAAACTGACAGCAAACCCCACTCCCTACTAGCATTGATAATGTTACCTAGTTAGGCTAATGAAATTTCCGCAAGAAAACAAACAAGCTCAGAGAGCACCAAGGACCCCACAGTCTTTCTCCCCTCCTCCTCTCCACAAACCCCATTCTCTTCTAGCACTGATGATGTTACCTAGTTTGGGTAATGAAACATCTTCAAGAAAACGAGCAAGCTCAGAGAGCACCAAGAACCCCTTATGTCAACCCTGAGCTGTGGTCACTTCAGCTTCCATTAACACCGCCTAGCAATCTTATCAGATCACCCAAGACTAGTGGTGGGATTCAGCCGGTTCGTGACGGTTCGTGCGAACCGGTAGTTAAATTGCTGGCTGGCTCCGCCCCTTCCAGGAGTCCCAATACACACCATTTTGGCTCCCAGGTAAGTGCAGGGAGGCCTCCTTGACCCATAATGGGGCACTGGGGGCTCACCCCCCTGTGGCCCGTTTTTACTCCCAGGAGGCTTCAGGGAGGCCTCCTAGGCCCAATATGGGCCACAGGGGGGGAAGGCACCCCCCGGTGGCCCATTTTTGCTCCCAGGGGTGCAGGAGGCCAAGTGCTGCCTGTCACAACCCCTGGCCGCACCCACCATGGCCACACCCACCCAGCCTCCTGCCCAAGACCAAAATCCAGAACAAACAGCTGAATATACATGGAAAATTAAGACTTACTTGCTCCCAGCAAGCTCCTTATTGTTATTGAACGTTATCAATAGGTAAAGCAGGCACGCAGCTTGGGATATTTTTCTCAACAGACCAAACATGGACTACACGATCATCAATTATGACAGACGCTAAACTATCCTAAATGTTAATAAGGGTTCTGTTCTTTGGGCAGGGATTCTGCATGGCATGGATTTCACGTTACCATCTGCTAATCGCTGCCGACCAAACGGAACTTAAGTGGGAGTGGTCCTCTTTTGCACCTTCGGCCATGTCTACTCCATCTGTGCAAGCTTCACGCTCGGCATCCAAGCGCTTCTGCTTACAGACCGATGGATGCCAAGCTTTTCTTTCTTTTTCTTTTTTTTTTCGTTTTCAAATAGCCCTGACAGGAGAGAGAACAGCTGGAGTCTGCCCATTGGCTTCCCACCCGTCCATTTCAATTCCTCAGATAATGGCTGCCCATGGATCAAAACCCCAAGATTAGAATACTGCTCTTAACCAGGGTTGGAACAAAAGCGAGGGCAGCAGGCCAGGTATAGTAAGGATGTTTGACAGCAAAAGCCAGCTGAATTATTCTGTGGGATTTGCTTGTATCTGGCAAACGGACTCTTTTTCGCAGCAGAAATGCACAGCCATTCATAATTTGATTCCGGAATGAATTCCAAGAAGAGAGGTAGAACTGGGAATGGGTCCAAAACCTATACAACTCCTTTGCTGCACCGCCGAGCTTCAGAAATTAATATCATAGCCTTTCTTTTTGCCCGATAAGAGCTCCACATATTTAACTGATTAACATTGTGTTGAAAAGACAAGAAATTGTTGGGATGTCACATATATTCCGGCTCACCTTTGGAAAAGGGTTAGCAACAACATGTTTGCAAATAGGAAAAATCAAAAAGAGGAGCAACCATGACCTGGATAACTGAGGCTCTCCGTAGACATTTAGCTATGCACTTTGGAGTAAACACCCTTTGAACGATGCAGGGGTTCCCCCCAAAAAATTGCAAACTACAGGAACCATTTGTGCTTCAGTTTGAGACGCAGACAACACTGACTTATCCCCAACATCCCCACGCCTGGGTTCAACAGTGAAGAAAAATAACAGCAAATACCGGTAGAACAATTCATTTAGCAACCAAAGTTTTACAACGGCACTTAAAAATGCGACCGATGACCATGTTTCACACTTACGGCCATTTGCAACATCCCCAAAGTTCTGTGATCAAAATTTGGACCCTTGGCAATTGGTTCATATTTATGATGGCTGCAGTGTTTTGGTTACCATGCTATAAAAAAGATGTTGAGACTCTAGAAAGAGTGCAGAGAAGAGCAACTAGGATGATTAGGGGACTGGAGGCTAAAACATACGATGAACAGTTGCAGGAACTGGGCATGGCTAGTCTAGTGAAGAGAAGGACCAGGGGAGACATGATAGCAGTCTTCCAATATTTGAGGGGCTCCCACAGAGAGGAAGGGGTCAAGGTATTCTCCAAAGTACCTGAAGGCCAGACAAGGAATGATGGATGAAAACTGAACAAGGAGAAATTCAACCTGGAAGTAAGGAGAAATTTTCTGATAGAACATTCAATCAACGGGACAGAAGTTGCCTTCAGAAGTTGTGGGAGCTTCATCACTGGAAGCTTTCAAGAAGAGACTGGACTGCCATCTGACAGAAATGGCGTAGGGTTCTCCTGTTTGGGCGGGCAGTTGGACTATATGACATACAAGGTCCCTTCCAACTCTGTTAGACACAGGGCAGAAAACATACTTCTCAATGAAAGTAAAAGGGAAAAAAATAAACTCCAGTGGCCTTTAGAAAAAAGAACCTTTGGGAAAACCAAAACCACTTCTGGCTGGCCCTAGAGTGGGGTGGGAATGGAGATTTTGCAGTATCCTTCCCCTGCCACACCCACCAAGCCACGCTCACCAAACCACGCCCACCAAGCCACACCATGCCCATCAAGCCACACCCACAGAACCAGTAGTAAAAAAAATTGGATTTCATCACTGGGCTAAACTGTAGGATGAACTTTTGTGGGAACCAGGTAGGCCAAGTCTAACAAAAAGAAGAACTCAGGATATACAATGGCAGTCTCAGGGGCTGTCACAGAGAAGAGTGGGTCAACCTACTCCAGTGATGGCTAACCTTTTTGCCATCGCATGCCAGGATGGGGTGGGTAGGGGTAAGGTTCGCGCACGCGCATGCCCACACCCATAATTCTATGCGCCCTGCTCTGTGCATGTGCACGCAACCTCCCTCCCCCCCACTTCTGGCAAGCAATGGCCCAGTAGGCCCGTTTTTCTTTCTCACTTAGCTCCAGGTCCTCTCTATGCATCTGGGGAGGGAGAAAACAGCCTTCTCCACCCCCTCGGAGGCCCTCCATAGGCCCCAAACGGCCCATTTCCCAACTTCTGGTTGGATAGGAAGTGATCTTTTTTGCTGTCCCCAGGCTCCAGAGCCTCTCCAGGAGTCTCTGGAGGCTGGGGACAGCAAAAACGTCACTTCCTGTCCAATTGGAAGTTGGGAAACAGGTTTGGGCCTCCAGAGGGCCTGGAGAAGGCTATTTTCGACCTCCCTAGATGCATAGGGAGGATCTGGAGCCAAGTGAGAAAGAAAAACAGGCCTTCCCACCCCCCGCAGGCCCTCCAGAGGCAGGAAACAGCCTGTTTCCCTACTTTTGATGAGCCAGAAGGCCCAAAAATCAACTGGCTGGCGTCAACATGCCTGCTGGAGCTGAGCCGGCGTGCCCACTGGTATGGCTACACGTGCCACCTGTGGCACATGTGCCATAGGTTCGCCATAGGTTTGCCATAGGTTCGCCAGCTTTGCTGGCTGAGGAATTCTAGAAGTTGAAGTCCACAAGTCTTAAAGATTGCAAGGTTGGAGACCCCTGGATTAAGAGGTTGGAAGGATATATGATTTACCCTGTGTTGTCACCAGAGTAGTTAAACCCAGCTCTTTCAAATTCTGAAACTGGATGGAAAGTCTCCCAGCCTCCCGTTCTCTAATGTAATTTGTTATTTGCTTTTATCAAACTGGGCTAACGTTTGCAAGGGAATCTATTGACTAAAGGACACGAGCCAAATCCAATCGATCAGTGCAGACGGTGCTTTTGAGCCAAGCGCCAGTAAACTGTGTGGAATTTTATCTGACATTGCAGCAAAAGTGAATCCAGAATATCCATGATCAACATTAAGCAGATACACGGAGGGAACAGCTATTTGGGATGGGTCCCAGATATGGACGGACACTTCATAAAGCCTTTTAGCACAGACTAAACACATGAGAGAGCCGTGATGGCACAGCGGTTAGAATGCAGAATTGCAGGCTAATTCTGCTGACTGCCGTCTGCTGGCAGTTCGATTCTCACTGGCTCAAGGTTGACTCAGACTTCCATCCTTCCTAGGTCAATTAAAATGAGGAGCCAGATTGTTGGGGGCAATAGGCTGACTCTGTAAACCACTTATAGAGGGCTGTAAAAGCACTGTGAAGCGGTATATATCATTTCCCCGAAAATAAGACCCAACTGAAAAATAAGCCCTAACATGATTTTTCAGGATGTCCGTAATATAAGACCTACCCACAAAACAAGCCCTAGTTAAGATCATCAGCCAGACGGACACTATTAGTATTGTATTTCCCTGAAAATAAGACCTAACCAGAAAATAAACCCTAAAGCAACTTTTGGAGCAAAACATAATTTAAGACCTGGTCTTATTTTCAGGGAAATAAAGTAGGTCTAAGTGCTATTGCTATGAGGCATCCTTGGTGCTGAGCTTGGTTGTTTTTTTGCAGATGTTTCATTACCTAGTTTATCTAGTTTGGATAATGAAACATCTGCAAACTCAGAGAGCACCAAGGGACCCCTCATTTCAACCCTCAGCTAGAAAAATTGTGGTATATAAGTCTAAATTTACAGGACCGCCTGCTGCTACCAGCGACCTCCCATCGACCAGTGCGCTCCCATAGGGAGGGTCTCCTCAGGGTGCCGTCGGCCAGACAATGTCGGCTGGTGACACCCAGGGGGAGGACCTTCTCTGTAGGGGCACCAACTCTCTGGAACGAGCTACCACCAGGTATCCGCCAACTCCCTGATCTCCGGACCTTTTGACGCGAGCTGAAAACATTTCTGTTCCATCGCACAAGACTGGCCTAATGGTTTTTTAAATGGGGTTTTTATGGGTTTTATAGTGTTTAGCCAACCTTAAATTTTCTTTTTTTTAAACTGGTTTTAATTTTTGTATCAATTGTTTAAGCTTTGGCTGTAAACCGCCCTGAGTCCTTTGGGAGAAGGGCGGCATAGAAATTTAAACAATAAATAAATAAATAAATAAAATAAATGCTATTGCTATAGATAAATGCAGAGTTTAATCATTGGTGAAATGTAGTTCATGCATACATGCATGTTTGTGTATGTATGTAGGAGAAGAGTAGGCAGAGCTGGGGGGTAGGAGTTAAGTATGTCATCAGCTTAGAGTCATTATAGTGTAAGCCGCCCTGAGTCTTCGGAGAAGGGCGGGATATAAATGCAAATAAAAATTTTAAAAAAATTATACTGTCACAATCAGTCCAGGTTCAATCCCACTTTAATTCCATTGACCATTACCTGGCGCCAATATACTGTAGTATTAAACTTTAGTTGACTAGGATCTCTTTCACCAAATTGATTCCTTTGATCGAAGAACAAAATATAAATACTTTTATTTCTACTTGGAAACCACTTCTGGACTTTGTGCTTGAGGTGGAAAAAAATTGGGTTTTATCAGTTAGATATATTTGTTGTTATAGAAGTATCTAGTATAAACTATTGTGTAAAAGCAAAAAAGTTGAGGTTTGATGTTAATGTCTTATTTTACTGCACCAAATGCCTTTTCTTTTTCCCCTTCTTTATCTTACTTTCCCCCTCCCTTCCTTTCTCCTTTCCCTATTCTTCCTACTACTTGCTTTTGTATTTTTGGTATGTTATAACATAATCTAATAAAACTGTTAAATAAGACTAGGATGCAATCTGGGTCAGGCACCGGGACCAGAGATTTTGTCTTCCAAGCTTTCGGACTTGTGCTGGAACCCATCTTCAAGGAAGAAACTAGGGCATACAAAACCTTTACCAGACTGATTCTCGAATACAGCTCATCTGCCTGGAATCCACACTGTATATCGGACATTAATACAATTCATTGGGTCCAGATGTATTTCACGGGAAGAGTCCTCCACTCCTCTGCTCACAATAGAATCCCTTATGCCACCAGATTAAAATTGTGAGCTTGGACAACCTGTAACTATGCCGCCTACAGTCTGACCTAAGCGTAGTACACAAAATTGTCTGCTACAATGTCCTACCTGTCAACAACTACTTCAGCTTCAACCTCAATAATACACAGGCAAACAATAGATACAAACTCAAGGTACACTGCTCCAAACTCAACTGCAGAAAATACGACTTCAGCAACAGAGTGGTCAATGCCTGGAATGCACTACTTGACTGTGTTGTGACATCCTCAAACCCCCACAGCTTCCACCTTAAACTGTCTACCGTGGACCTCATCCCATTCCTAAGAGGTCCGTAAAGAGGGCGTGCATAAGCACAAATAGCGTGCCTACCGTCCCTCTCCTACTGTCCCTTTATTTGTACTCATTTCCTGTGTTCATGTCCATGTTTATACCTGTTATCTTGTACATTTGACAAAACAAACAAACAAACTTCTCTCTAACCAGATTGGATCCTGCAACATTATCCTGGGTCAGATATATTTCACCTTCATTTGTTTAGTTGATTAGCTTCTTGTCTATAGAGGCTTGAATAATAGACCTGAACTGCAATATAGCGCATAGTCCCAATTCTTTCAGTCTGACAATATATTCCTTTTAGTAAAAAAAAAAAAATGTCAGTTGCAAAAGGTATTACCAGGCTCTTGATGTTTGATTGCTGTGGACTAACTCACCTTTCCTACAGCACCAAAAAAGAAGAAATATTTGTAGCTCGGGATTGAAATGAGGGGTCCTTGGTGCTCTCAGAGTGTGATTGTTTTCTTGCGGATATTTCATTACCCCAACTAGGTGACACCATCAATGATAATGAAACATCTGCAAGAAAGCAACCAAGGTCAGAGAGCACGAAGGACCCTTCATTTCCTAAAACATCTGCATGGCTCAGTTTTTTTCTACAGTTAGAAAGCAGCTCCAAAGTAGTTTATGGTTCTAATTATTAAGCTGTTTCTATATCCTTCCCAATGTGAAATGGAAAGTGCTTGAATGTCCTCCCTTTATTTCCACACTTTCAATTTCCCACAGGCGTGGGAAGAAACCATCCCTATTTTCACAGTCTTCGGTAGAAGACCAGATTTTTGAAAGAAAAAGATGCCATTCACATCTCAATTCTGCAAGCAACTGTTCATTGTCAAAGAGAGAGGGGGAGAGAGGAGAGAGAAAAAGGAGAGAGAGAGGGAAGAAAGGAGAGGAAGAGAGAGAGAGGAGAGAGAAGGGGAGAGGAGAGGGGGAGAGAGGGGAGAGAGAGGGGGGAAGAAAGGAGAAAGAGAGAGGAGAGGGAAGGGGAGAGGAGAGAGGGGGGGAGGGAGGGGAGAAAAAGGAGAGAGGGGGAAGAGAGAAGAGAGAGAGAGGAGAGAGAATGGGAGAGAGGAGAGAAAAAAAGGAGAGGGGAGAGAGAGGGGAGAAAAGGAGAGAGAGATGAGTGAGAAGGGAGAGATGGGAGAGGGGAGAGAAAAGGAGAGAGAGAGAGAGGAAGAGAGAAGAGAGAGAGGGAAGAAAGGAGAAAGAGAGGAGAGAGAACAATGAGAGAGAAAGGAGAGAGAAGGGGAGAGGAGAGAAAGAGATGAGAGAAAAAGGAGAGAGAGAGAGGAGAGGGGGAGAGAGAGTGGAGGAGAAAGGAGAGAGGGGGAGGGGGGAGAGAGAGAGAGATGCAACCCAGTTTCTCCAGTAAGGGGTTAATGCTAAAAAAGAGAGAGGGGGAGAAAAAAAAACCATGAGCTCCCACACAGATGTCTGCTGGAAATCTCCCAGGTTGCCAGGGTAGCACAGTGCACAGAGAGCGAGTTTTGCTCCCCTCAGGAACATGGAGTTTGATTGTAAGGTGTTCAAACAGAGGGACCACTGTAAGCCGCAGCGTGGCATGTCACAAAAAAAAAACGGCTCCTTTGCCCAATTCAAGAGAAGCCAACCACCCTAGCCCCGTTTTCTGCATCCCAAACCCCCCCACACACACACCCTGCCAAAGGAGAAGACAATCTGCCTCCGGCTGGCCTGCTTTCAGCCTGTCCGTGAATGCCCATTTAAAGATTTCCTCCCACCCCCCTCAATATCTTTACAGCCAGGAAGACTTCTACCTTGCAAAATAAAGTGCAGGCCTCAATAGCAGAACTCAAAATTTCTCGCCCCACCCCCCTCCACCCACTCCCAAACGGACAGAACCGGCAATCAAAAGAGCGAGCTGGTTTGTGCCATTCACCGTAGACAATTTAGATGTTAATGAGACTTCCTCCTTTCACATTCTGCAGAACCAAGGGGTGGTGAAGATGAGTGAGTGAGTCTCATTTTTTCCGTTCCATAATCCCATTAATAAATACTGCTTTGTGTGACTAAAGATAAAGCTTCCCCTCGTACATACGTGCTCGTCGTTCCCGACTCTAGGGGGCGGTGCTCATCTCTGTTTCAAAGCCGAACAGCCAGTACTGTCCGAAGACATCTCCATGGTCATGTGGCCAGCATGACTCAACACCAAAGGCACACAGAACGCTGTTCCCTTCCCACCAAAGGTGGCTCCTATTTTTCTACTTGCATTTTTTACCTGCTTTCGAACTGCTAGGTTGGCAGAAGCTGGGACAAGTAACGGGAGCTCACCCTGTTACGCGGCGCTAGGCATTCAAACCGCTGAACTGCTGACCTTTCGATTGACAAGCTCAGTATCTTAGCCGCTGAACCACCACATTGTGTTTTGTGTGAGTAGTGGGTTTTTTCTCCCCTCCCCTTCAGCGGCAGAAAGAAATCTTCCTCTCTCAGCCTCTATTTTTTTTCTTTTCTCCTTCTGGCAATACTGAGTGAACCTCACTATGAGGTGGTTTTACTTTTCAGTTTCTCTCCTGGAAGAGAAATGTTGAGGCAAATGGACATTAACCCATAACCACAGATCTGCGGTCATAGTGACCGCAACAGTTTTCCAAAAAGTTTGGAACACCCTTATTTTTAGAAATGGACCATTCCGGTTGTGAATAGCTTTAGTTTCCCCCACCAATAGGAGTGTACGGAGCATTGCGCTTGTGTCAGTTATTTGGTGTTTTATGTAGCGGCCCTTGAATTTGAGTTTCGGTCATTTTGACCGCAGATCTTTGTTATCGTATTTTTAATATATATAATGTCTGGGCCAGGTTTTCCAGCCAAAAAGAGTCTGATATGGTGATCCAAACTTCAAGGAAACTGTTTTAAAATGCTATGGAGAAGCAGAGAATGATCTGAGTGAAGTGGACTCGGATTGTGATGAAAATTTTGTAATGGACGATGAGGAACCTGCTGCCACCGCTGATTCTGACATCAGTGATGATGAAGCTCCCAATGAAATTGATGACCAGATACAATCTACGTCATGCAATCATTTATAGGACAAGAACAAATTCAAATGGTCTTCGGCACCTTTTGGAAGCAATAGATCCAGAACCGAATAGTCACAATATTGTTGTGCAATTACCTGGACTACGACCAGCAGATAGAAATCTCAGAAATTCACCTACTCCCCTAGAGATTTGGAAATTATTATTTTCTAAAAAAATTATTAGCGCCATCGTTCAGTGGACCAATGTAAAAATTAGAGAAGGAAGATTGAAGTTCAAAGAGGGAAAAGCAAAAAATGACCTGCGCGGTGTGGATTTGATAGAGATCAGTACATTTTTTGGTTTACTGCTCTATACATCAATTTTTAGATCAATCTTGAAGACATCAAATGTCTTTTTGCTACTGAGATCATTATGACCTCATGTCTGTAATAAGGTAGCCAAAATAGTACGTCGGTGGTTAAGGGTTAAGGCAAAGGTGGGTTTCAGCAGGTTCTGACCAGTTTTGGAGAACCGGTAGCGGAAATTTTGAGTAGTTCGGAGAACTGGTAGTAGTAAAAATTCTGACCCCATCTATTCTCTGCTTCCCAAGTCCCAGATGATTGGGAGGAAATGGGGATTTTGCAGTTCCCTTGGAGTGGGGATGGAATGGAGATTTTACAGTATCTTTCCCCTGCCATGCCCATCAAGCCATGCCCATAGAAGCGGTAGTAAAAAATGTTGAAACCCACCACTGGCTTAAGGCAAGGAGCTGGCTGGATGTAGCCGGCAGATGAAAGCATGGAATGTCCCTCCTGATCTAAAGTCTTCTTCTCCCTCCCTTCCACCAGCCCAATCTTCTGCTTGGGTTTCGTTAAGCTGTTAAGCTTTGGTGGTAAGCTTTTCCACCTTTCCTGCAATGGATGAAGACCATGTCGTGTCCCACTCCTCCGCTGACAGCCGGGTCAGGGAAATCCGAATCAGGCGTGCCTCCGCAGCTCTGCCAAAGTCCTAGCAAAGTCCTCAGGGCAGGCAGGAGACCAGAAAGTGACTTCAGCAAGATATGTTTAGACTTTGCCTAACTCAGAGAATGCCATAAAGCAGGTCCTTTATATAGGCCATGGGGTGTGGCTCCATGACTCAGCATTTATCCAGGCCTGCCCCTCCCTTCCTTCTGTTGCCTCCGTCTATCAAGTCTTCTGATGCGTGGGTCACTCCAGTCTGCAGCTGTTGGCAATTGACCTCCCTCAGGCTCACATGCTGTGGAGGAGGGGGAGGGGTCTAGTTGCTCCGTTTGCCTGGGCATGGAGCCAGAGCTGGGGGCTGGAGATACTTCCTCCTCTTCAGCCTGTCTGGACATGGAGCCAGGGCTGGGGCCGGGAGGCATACTAGGACATTCCTCCGTGTTCAGAAGCAGATAAGAAGGCCCCGGCTGTGGTGAGATCGGACGAGACACAACAGACCAGGCACCTGAGATGTCACCATTTGGACTTCAGGATATATCAGAATATAGGTAGCCCTCGAGTTACAACAACATTTGAGCCCACAATTGAGCCCCGTTGCTAAGCAGGGCAGTTGCTAAGGGAGTTTTGACTCAGTTTACAACCTTGTTTTTGCCACGGCTGTTAAGTAATTCCTGCAGTCATTAAGCGAATCTGGCTTTTCCCATTGACTTTGCTTGTTGGGAGCTAGCTGGGAAGGTTACAAAGAGTAATCACATTGTGGTTGTCATCACAATAGCCCTTAGACTGCTTTACAGTGCTTTACAGCAGGGGTCCCCAACCTTTTGGACCTCAGGGACCACTAAATTCATAATTTTAAATCCCACGGCCCACTAATATGATTTGCCTAATGACCAGCTGGGTGGGTGTGGCTAGGTGGTCATGTGACTGGGTGGGTGTGGCCAACTTGATGTCACTCACGTCGAGAGGCACCTCACCAGCCTCTATTCGCCCCTCCCCTCCCAGCTACTCCTCGCCTCCCCATCTGGGCTCCTTAGAGCCCCAACAGGAAGCAGTTGTTGGAGCTAAGCAGCCACCATGAGAAACAGTTTGCAAAAGAGCTCAGTTCAAATTGGATCTGACCGAGAAGGAGGCTCAGAAGAAGCACCTCATTGAGGACTACGAGCATGTGCTTTCCAAGCAGAGGGAAGACCTGTGGGAGTGCAAGACCGGGTCACAGCGCCTGGAGGCTCAGCAGGCTGAGATGGTCAGTCAGTTCCAAGCCATGAGGCAGTCCCACTGTAACAAGGCCCTCTGGCTCTTCACCACCACCAGCACTTCCCTCCAGCACCAAAGCCCCGCACCAGGAGGCTGAAGCAGACCCCAAGTCACAATTTCTGCCGCCCTCCGACCCACACAAAAAGACCCCGAAGGGGGAGACTCTCTGTAACAACACAAATGTTCATTGCACATATCTAGCCCAGGGGCCATAGTTTGAGGACCCCTGATTTAGTGCAATATAAAAAATGCAAATAATTTTTCTGGGGACCACCAAAATCTTCTCGGGGACCACCAGTGGTCCATGGACCACCAGTTGGTGACGCTGCTTTACAGTGTTTTACAGCCCTCTCCTATCCAACCTGCAGCAGAACTGACCCTACTTGGTTTCCAAGTCAAAAGAAGACCAATCAGATGCCGCCATCTTACACATTTTATTTTTCCTGGGTTTTTTTTTTAATGGTCTCCTTCATGCTCAGGTCTGAGCCTGAATTATTATTTGAGAACTAAGGTAAAGGTAAAGGTTCCCCTCACACATATGTGCTAGTCGTTGCTGACTCTGGGGGTGGTGCTCATCTCTGTTTCAAAGCCGAAGAGCCAGTGCTGTCCAAAGACGTCTCCGTGTCATGTGGCCGGCATGACTCAACACCAAAGGCGCACGGAACGCTGTTACCTTCCCACCAAAGGTGGTCCCTACTTTTCTACTTGCATTTTTACGTGCTTTTGAAACTGCTAGGTTGGCAGAAGCTGGGACAAGTAACAGGAGCTCACCCTGTTACACAGCAGCACTAGGGATTCGAACCGCTGAGCTGCCGACCTTTCGATCTACAAGCTCAACGTCCTAGCCCCTGAGCCACCCTGTCCCTTACTATTTGAGAACTAGGTACTGCCAATTTATTGGGAACATTCAATTTTATTTTATTTTTGCTTACTTCATTCCTCATTTACTCACAATCCCATGTCTGTTTTCAAAATAACTGGCTGATATAGAATCTTTTGTACCTTTCTGGCCGACTTCAGAAAAAAGAGAAGAGGGTTTGGAAAAGCCAGACAGGGAAATCCTTTTGCTATACAGAACATAAATCCTTCACATATCCCATGCATTTTAAAATACTGAGTGTCAGGCTTGTTTTATGGCTTGGTATTTTTGTTTATACTTTAGACTTAAGATTCTCTGAAGAAATACCCCTCACACCTACCGCTAAATGGAGAGAAAGAAGGTTAGAAAGATTTATTACTTTGCCAAAGCTGCCACGCAGGTCACCAGCCAGAAATGTTTCTTTATCATAAGGATGTTCTGTTTACTCTTCTTTTTAAAGGACACCATTTAAAAAAAAACAAAACGAAAACCCTCAGCTCACCTCTAAACTACCACCAAATAAAATAAAGTACATTTGGTACTTTGGAAAATAATACAATCCATTCCAGTAGATCGCATGGATGAGTTCATGGAGCTTCATAACATTTTTGTATAGAACAATTCTTTTGTATGGAACAATTCTATCTTAACAATCCTTCAGACTGTTGGAAATGCAAAAAAAAGTTCCCGGAACATATTATCACCTCTGGTGGACATGTCCTAAGGCCAAAAAATATTGGTCCAGAATTAGAAACTAAATAGAAGAGATAAGTGGATATAATGTGGACTTGAAACCAGAGACATTTTTACTAGGGATATTAACCAGAACCTACAGTAAAGAAATTCAATATTTGATTTTACACATAATTACTGCCGCAAGGATTGTCTATGCACAGTTCTGGAAAAATGAAAAAGTACCAACCGAGGAAGAAGAAATCAAGAAAATTCTGGATTGTGCAGAGATGGATAAATTAACAGAAGAAATGAAAGAAAAGGAAGAGACAGAATACTATCAAGTATGGACCAAGTGGTACGATTGGTTAGAGAACAGGAAAAGTAAATGTGAATAAATGATGGAGAAGAGAAGGTGACAAATGTATAAAATATTGTGAATGAATAAAACTACAGTAGATATAAAGGGACGATAAAGATAATAAAAGAGGGGGAAAAAGGGGAATATATAAAGCAGAAAGTTTGTGGAATGAAACTGACATGTAAAAAGAAAACACATATTATGTGTTTGTGTTGTGTATGTTTGTGTTGTGTTGTTGTAGTAAAATCAATTAAAAAAAACTTAAAAAAAACATTTTGTGTGGAAGTGAAGGATTCATTTACCTTCCCTACCGGTCTGCAAATGTGAGTGCATCCTTTGTACATGTGCATGGCCTTCCGAGCATGTTCTTTGCTTGAGCATTATGTCCTCCTGCAGTCGCTGCTACCAGTTTGCCCGAACCGGACAGAACCAGCTGAATCCCACCACTGAGTGAAGAAGGCATTTCTCAAAGAATGCTAGGATTCAGATTCGCTCAACAATACTTGCTGAGTACTGTTGTGGGAATACATATTTTAACTCGTATTGAGTATTGCAATAAATTAGAGCTGTTTAAAATAGAAATGGGATTCTGGTAGCTTTTGTTATTGAACTGTCTCATCAATGAGACCCAGCCAGAGGTGTGATTGTCGGTGATGATGAAAAGTGAAGTTTAGCTAAATCTAGCCAAGCACCCATTTTGCATTTTTTGTGCTAATACAATGATGAGATTAACCTTCTTTCTCTGTGCTTATTACAGGACAATATTCAAAACACCCAGGCAGCATGTTAGATGGTCATTCAAGCTAGACCTTCTCAAAGTAGATGGTCATTCAGACTAGACCTTCTCAAAGTAGACGGTCATTCAAGCTAGACTTTCTCAAAGACCATAATGTAGTTATAGTCTACGTGATTGCCCAAACTTAGAAAAGCATCTCTGACCCAGTATGTGATGCCCATCTCTGTGGCTTGGTGGGTGTGGCAGGGGAAGGATACTGCAAAATCCCCATTCCTCCCAACTCCAGGGAAAGGATACTGCAAAATCTCCAGTCCCACCCCACTCTGGGGCCAGCCAGAGGTGGTATTTGCCGGTTCTCCGAAGTGCTGAAAATTTCCGCTAATGGTTTTCCAGAACCTGTCACAACCTGCTGGACTTCACCCCTGCTCTGACTTACAGTCTACATCTAGGGAAGTTACCTGTTCTATATCCTGAATGAAAATTCCAGACATCATGACAGTCTAAATCCAGCCTCTGAGACTCAGAATTAAAATGGGGAAATCATCACGTTCATTTCTTTGTTTGTTTGGGTTTTTTTTTCCCCTTTAGGAGCTTGAAAACCTTTTTTTTTTTTTTTTTGCATTTATATCCCGCCCTTCTCCGAAGACACAGGGCGGCTTACACTATGTCAGGCAATAGTCTTCATCCATTTGTATACTATATACAAAGTCAACTTATTGCCCCCCAACAATTTGGGTCCTCATTTTACCTACCTTATAAAGGATGGAAGGCTGAGTCAACCTTGGGCCCGATGGGACTTGAACCTGCAATATTGCAGGCAGTTGCTGTTAATAACAGGCTGCATTAGCCTGTTGAGCCACCAGAGGCCCTTTGGCAGAAGATGGATACACAAAGATCTAAATCTGACTTCTCCCGTTCCCCGGATGGTCAAGACCCTCAGAGCCTGGGCCTTCGTCTGATGTTATGCAACGCACGGTCCGTGGCCAATAAGGCCCCCCTAATACATGATCTGATTCAGGGGGGTGCCGCGGATATTATAGGCGCACGGAGACCTGGTTGGGCACTGAAGGGGCGTGCCCTGGTTGAGATGTCCCCACGGGCTTTCCGTGCATCCCACCAGCGGAGGGCCCGGGGTAGGGGTGGGGGGGTGGCGGTTGTTATTAAAGAAAGTCTAGAGCCGAGGGAGACCACTGTACCTCAGATTGCCGGGTGTGAATCCCTCTTTGTGAGGTGGGGTTATAGATGTCAGATGGGCTTGCTGGTCGCGTACCTGGCTCCTTGCTGCGTGACAGCCGCCCTGCCCGAGCTCCTGGAGGTGCTTGCCGGGTGGCAGTGGAGACCCCAGACTTTTAGTCATGGGGGACTTTAACTTGCCATCTGCTGGCTCGTCATCGACAGTAGCTCGGGAGTTCATGGCCTCCATGACGGCCCTGGACCTGACTCAAGTAGTGGATGGCCCTACTCACATCGGGGGAGGCACGCTGGACCTGATTTTTATCTCTGGTCAGTGGTTGAAGGATCTGGACTTGGGAGATATAGTCACAGAGCCTTTGTCATGGTCAGATCACTCTCCTTCGCCTGGACTTTCTGACCGCTACCCAACACCGCAGGGAGACGGAACCATTACGCTGGTACCGCCCCAGGCGCCTGATGGACCCAGAGAGGTTCGGACGGAGCTTGGGCCATTCCTGAGGGTCTGGCTCACGGCACGGCAGAGGAACTAGCTGCAGCCTGGGAACGGGCTGCGGCTGGGGCTTTAGACCGTGTCGTGCCTCTGCGGCCTCTGACCCGGCGCAGATCCCAACCGCCCTTGGTTCTCCGAGGAGCTGAGGGGGATGAAACGCCGGAGAAGACGCCTAGAGAGTTCTTGGAGGTCCAGCCGTTCAGAGGCTGATCGGACACTAGTTAGATCCTATACTAGGACCTACCTAGTGGCACTGAGGGAAGCGAGGCGGGGCTACGCCTCCTCCCTCATTGCGTCGGCAGATAACCGCCCAGCTGCCCTGTTTCGGGTGACCCGCTCCCTCCTTCACCAGGGGGAGCGGGATGACCCGTTGCAGGGACGTGCTGAGGAGTTTAACGGTTATCTATACGATAAAATCGTTCAGCTTCGGGACGGTCTGGACCAAAATTGTGGCGATTCGGACGGGGCGTCTGAGGGCGGTCTTGGTGATATTGTTTGGGATGAGTTTGACCCTGTGGCTCCCGAGGACATGGACAGGTTGCTGGGTAGATTGAATGCCACCACGTGTTTACTGGACCCGTGCCCCTCCTGGCTGGTGCTGGCCACTCAGGAGGTGACACGAGGCTGGCTCCAGGGGATTACGAGCGCTTCTTTGTTGGAGGGAGTCTTTCCGGCCGCCTTGAAAGAGGCGGTGGTGAGGCCCCTCCTCAAGAAGCCTTCCCTGGCCCCAGCTTGTTTAGGTAATTATCGCCCGTCTCCAACCCGCTCGCGAAGGTTGTAGAGAGTATGGTGGCATATCAGTTTCCCCTGCACCTGGAGGAAACTGTCTATCTAGACCCGTTCCAGTCCGGCTTCCGGCCCGGTTACAGCACTGAGACGGCTTTGGTCGCGTTGGTGGATGATCTCTGGAGGGCCAGGGATAGGGGTTGTTCCTCTGCCCTGGTCCTATTAGACCTCTCAGCGGCTTTCGATACCATCGACCATGGTATCCTGCTGCGCCGGTTGGAGGGATTGGGAGTGAGAGGCACCGTTTATCGGTGGTTCTCCTCCTATCTCTCCGACCGGTCGCAGACGGTGTTGACGGGGGCAGAGGTCGACCCGCGGCGCCTCACTTGTGGGTGCCGCAGGGTCGATTCTCTCGCCTTCTGTTCAACATCTATATGAAGCCGCTGGGTGAGATCATCAGTGGCTTCGTGTGAGGTACCAGCTGTACGCTGATGACACCCAGCTGTACTTTTCCACACCGGGCCACCCCAATGAAGCTATCGAAGTGCTGTCCCGGTGTCTGGAAGCCGTACGGGTCTGGATGGGGAGAAACAGGCTCAAGCTCAATCCCTCCAAGACGGAGTGGCTGTGGATGCCGGCATCCCGCACAGTCAGCTGAGTCCACGGCTGACTGTTGGGAGCGAGTCATTGGCCCCGATGGAGAGGGTGCGCAACTTGGGCGTTCTCCTGGATGAACGGCTGTCTTTTGAAGACCACCTGACGGCCGCCTCCAGGAGAGCTTTCCACCAGGTTCGCCTGGTGCGCCAGCTGCGCCCCTTTCTAGACCGGGATGCCTTGTGCACAGTCACTCACGCCCTCGTGACGCCTCGCCTGGATTACTGCAATGCTCTCTACATGGGGCTCCCTTGAGGGGCATCCGGAGGCTTCAGTTAGTCCAGAATGCAGCTGCGCGGGTGATAGAGGAGCCCTCGTGGCTCCCGTGACACCTATCCTGCGAGGCTGCACTGGCTACCTGTGGCCTTCCGGTGCGCTTCAAGGTGTTGGTGAACGTCTTCAAAGCGCTCCATGGCATAGGGCCGGGCTATCTACGGGACCGCCTGCTGCTACCGAATACCTCTCACCGACCCGTGCGCTCTCACAGAGAGGGACTCCTCAGGGTGCCGTCGGCGCGACAGTGTCGTCTGGCGGCGCCCAGGGGGAGGGCCTTCTGTGGGGCTCCGCCTCTGGAACGAACTCCCCCCAGGACTCCGTCAACTTCCGGACCTCCGAACCTTTCGTCGCGAGCTTAAAACTCACCTATTCATCTGCGCTGGACTGGGTTAGTTTTTAAACTTATGGGTTTTTAATGGGTTTTATTCTAAATTTTAATCATGGCCAATTTAATAAGTTTTTTAATTATATTTTAATCGTATTTATATTGTATTATTTTGTATTTTTTATCAGGCTGTGAACCGCCCTGAGTCCTTCGGGAGAAGGGCGGTATAAAAATTTAAATAATAAATAAATAATAAATAAATAAATAAATCAAGATTTACTGACCCAACATAAACCAGCTTCAAATGGGAAGGTTTCCCATCCCTACAAAATTAAATCCTGATTTGAGGATTTCAAAGGCTCCCCAAGATTCATATTCTGAACAGGGGGTTCTCTTTATCTCAAACTAGGGGTGAAATCCAGCAGGTACTGACAGGTTCTGGAGAACCCATAGCGGAAATTTTGAGTAGTTCGGAGAACTGGCAAATAGCACCTCTGGCTGGCCCCAGAGTGGGGTGGGCGTGGGGATTTTGCAATATCCTTTCCCCAGGAGTGGGGTGGGAATGGAGATTTTGCAGTCTCCTTCCATTGGAATGGGGTGGGAATGGAGAGTTTGTAATATCCTTCCCCCAGGAGTGGGGAGGGAATGGAGAGTTTGTAGTATCCTTCCCCCAGGAGTGGGGAGGGAATGGGGATTTTGCAGTATCCTTCCCCCTGGAGTGGGGTGGGAATGGAGATTTTACAGTATCCTTCCCCTAGAAGTGGGGAGGGAATGGGGATTTTGTAGTATCTGTACCCTGGGGTGGGGTGGGCATGGGGATTTTGCAGTGTCCTTTCCCCAGGAGTGGGGTGGGAATGGGGATTTTGCAATCTCCTTCCGCTGGTACAGGGTGGGAATGGGGATTTTGCAGTATCGTTCCCCTGCTACACCCACCAAGCCACATCAAGCCCACCAAGCCACGCCCGCAGAACCGGCAGTGAAATAATTTGGGTTTCACCATTGTCTCAAACTGTATGTATTTTCTGATATTTCTACCAGCCTGCATTAATTTATTACACTGCGAGTGATCTGCAATACGATACGCCAACATGTTTGAAATAACACGAGGAATCAAATTAAAACATACAATCCAATTAAATACATAAAAACATCTGTAGCGACAAACCAACTCGCCTACTTTACTCTCAGAAAGAACCTCTTGAGAGAGAGAGAGAGAGAGAAAGAAAGAGAGAGAGAGAAAAAAAAATCTCTTTTATTCAATATCCTATTCAACTTGATAGGTCACACTGTTCTAGGTCTCCACTGCAGAGTTAGGGAATTGTATGTTCTTATCTCATTTTCTGTTCAAATATATCTGTGCCTTCTATCTCGAGTTTTTTGTAATTCAAAGCTTATTGCAGATGGAGTTGGCAGATGCAACATCCTTCGGTTTTCAGATCAGTTCTAAAACGCCAAAAATCCCAGAGACTTTCCTGCCACTTCAATACACCAGTAAAAAAAAAAAATAATCCAAAAAAACTATTAAGTTACCCTGCTTTTTTTCGATACCAGGACGTGTCAAATTTAATTACATAAAAGAGAGACAGATTGACTCCACACACACATTTCAACCAGTGCGTGGGTATTGAAGCCATCAAACCCAACCAACATGTCCCTGCATTTTAAGGCATGCACAAAATTTGTCAACATTCATATGCAAATGTGATTACAAGATACAGATAGCTAGATAGCTAGAAAGCTAGAAAGCTAGCTAGCTAGTTAGATGCTAGTTAGCTAGATAGTTAGGTAGCTAGATAGCTAGATAGAGGATAGATAGAGGATAGATAGAAGATATTCCAGAGAACAAGGTGGCTGGATGGAGTCACTGAAGCAGTAGGCATGAGTTTAAATGGACTCCAGAGGATGGTAGAGGACAGGAAGGCCTGGAGGAACATTGTCCATGGGGTCGCGATGGGTCGGATACGACTTCGCAACTAACAAGAAGAAGAAGAAGATATTCAGTGCTGTCATAACTTCAAATGGTCCTCAACCAGTGGTGGGATTCAGCCAGTTCACACCACTTTGGGAGAACCGGTTGTTAACTTTCAGAGCAGTTTGGCAAACTGGTTGTTGGAAGAAATCATTAGGGCAGAGAACCGGTTGTTAAATTATTTGAATCCCACCACTGTCCTCAACCAACTGTAAGTCGTTGTAAGAAGAGACTACTTGTATTTTTATAGGTTGGAGAAGGAGATAGAATTACGGGAAAACCCTATCAAGATGCTAGGCCTTTCTTTTTATTTTTCCTTAGTAATATCTGCAGAGAAGAATGAATGAATTTATGCCAGGAATAAAAAACATTTGGGGATGACATCATGATACTAAAGTAACTTCAAGCATTCCTGTATATTTTGATAGTCATTTAGAGACTGCGTATCAGAGGTGGGTTTCAGCAGGTTCTGACCAGTTCTGGAGAACCGGTAGCCGAAATTTTGAGTAGTTCAGAGAACCAGTAATAAAAATTCTGACTGGCTCTGCCTCCATCTATTCTCTGCCTCCTGAGTCCCAGCTGATCTGGAGGAAATGGAGATTTTGCAGCATCCTTCCCCTGGGATTGGGGTGGGAATGGAAATTTTACAGTATCCTTCCCCTGCCACACCCACCAAGCCATGCCATACCCACAAAGCCACGACCACAGAACCGGTAGTAAAAATTTTTTGAAACTGCTATGTATTTAATACTAATCAGAGATGACAGTAAGTAGTACTATTGCCATTACTTAATACAGGTAGCCTTCGACTTATGAGAGTTTGTTTATGACTGTTGTTGTGTCCCAAGGTCATGTGATCGCTTTTTGTGACTTTCCAACAAGCAAGCCAGATTTACATAACAACCAGGTTACTAACATATCAGTGGCAGTGAATCACTTAGCAATTGGGTCAAGAAAAGTCATAGAATGGAGCAAAACTCACTTAACAAGTGTACAAAGGAAAATCTAGAATTGTTACTCTATTTCTTAACCAAATGGTGAAGCATTGAAATGTGATGTGTGTGGAAGTAATCAACAACTATGTAATACAAATCCAGAATAATTTCCTTACCCATTCATTCTTCAATGAGCCATCCTAGGTAGCTAAGCTAAACCTTGTTAACTATGCTCAGAAGAGAAGAGAAGAGAAGAGAAGAGAAGAGAAGAGAAGAGAAGAGAAGAGAAGAGAAGAGAAGAGAAGAGAATAACAGAGTTGGAAGGGACCTTGGAGGTCTTCTAGTCCAACCCCTTGCTTAGGCAGGAAACTCTAAACCACTTCAGACAAATGGTTGTCCAACCTCTTCTTAAAAACTTCCAGAGTATTCACAATTTCTGGAGGCAAGTTGTTCCACTGGTTAATTGTTCTAAATGTCAAGAAATTTCTCCTTAGTTCTAAGTTGCTTCTCTCCTTGATTAGTTTCCACCCATTGCTTCCACCCATTGCAAAGTTAATAATTAACAGAATTATCTCCATCCCCTAGTTAAAATCTAGAATAATTTTAGCCATGCCATAGTCTTGATGGATCATGTTTAATAATATCCAGGTGGGATCTTCCATTTGCAGAAAAATGAGACAAAATTCTGGAAATATTTATGTTTTGATTCTGGAATGTACTACTTTCTTCATTTATTTATTTTTTTTGCTGAATTTGTATGTCATTTTTTGTAGCAGGATCTATTATAGAAAAAGTTGGAGAATTTACCACAATGGCAAGAAATCATTTCAGCTTTTCCTTTATATTTTTAGGTAAAAGAAGATACAGCAGAAGGAAGGCATTTATTGTTTCTTTCTTTCTTTCTTTTTTTTAAGATTTCTTCCAACTTAAGATTTTTATAATTTTTATCGCTGCTTCTTGACACAAGTAGAAGACGAGGGTCAATTTGCAAGCAGCAACTTTTCTATCAAGCAGTGAGATCTATTCTGGGTAACAGGGATCTCTCAACTCAGCTTCGTTGGGATTCTGTGACACAAAGGAACCACATGAAACAATTAGAAAATCTGCATTGCTGTCCTTAGTAACTACCAGGTAATTGTCTTTCCTTTTCTTCTAGATGCTTGCAAAATACAATTTGTTCAAAGCAGCTAATGTATGCCCCCAATGGAGTGATATAGTTGCAAATCAATAAACTGTAAAGTGAATTCAGAATTATGATTATTATAATATTAATTCGTGTGTTTGTGTGTGTGTGTGTAGATTAGATAGATAGCAATAGTACCTACACTTAGGTACTTAGAGCCCTCTCTAAGCAGTTTAGAGTCAGCATATTGCCCCCCAACAATTTGGGTCCTCATTTTATCCACCTTGGAAGGACGGAAGGCTGAGTCAACTTTGAGCCGGTGAGAATCAAACTGCCAAATTGCAGGCAGGCGAAGTAGCCTGCAGTAGTGCCCCCTAACCACTGTGTCACTGAGGCTCAGATAGATAGATAGATAGATAGATAGATAGATAGATAGATAGATAGATAGATAGATAGATAGATAGCGAGAAAGAGAGAGAAAACAAAGAAACTCCTACTCTTGGAGGACAAAGAAACCAAAGCAAGAATATTTCAACCCAGGACCATCGTTATTCAAGAATTTCATACTTCCATTTCCCCACCACTACAGAGAAAGTCATTGACGTGGTAGGGCTAAGCTTTAGACCATTACGTTTTGATCGGTTTTAACCTTGCAAACTAAAAAATGTGATGCTACTTTAGATATTCTTCTCATTTCTGACTCACTCGTATAGTTCAAAACCCAAAAACAAGAAGGTTTTGTATTCAGGACCTAGTAGAGTTCCTAATATATTAACTGTACTTTACTGCAGCATTCCCCAATCTTTTCAAACTGTGGGGAGAGGGGGAGAGGAGATGATTCTGCGCAAACGGTGGGCAAGCACACATCTCTATTTGCACAAGCGGCAGGCACGCGTGCCGGCCACTCACACAAATGGAACTGCGCGCTCACACTCACCCGCCACATCTGTGGCCCTGTTTCAAGAAGGTCTGAGCTCACTACTGGGCCATGGCCCATGGGCTAGGGACCCCTGATGTTACGTACGGAGGTACGTAGTGATATTTGCATGCCCGCCGCTGATTGGGTGTTTCAGTGGCAGGAAAATTAAAGCGCTGTCAGTGGCTAGTTTGTATGCTGTCACTCTATGAAGAGCCGGGCTCGGCTGCTGCCGAGCCGTTTGTATTCTGCCTGCTGATGTATAAAATGCTGAAAGATACCACTCGTCTCTTCCTTGCCTCGATCTAACACTTATATCTTTCAAAGATCCTGGAGCACAGGGGAACTGCCCGAGGACTGGAAAAGAGCTGATGTAGTTCCCATCTTCAAAAAAGGGGGGAAAAAACAGATCCAGGAAACTACAGACCTATCAGCCTATATATATATATGTTTTCTGAGGTTTTCATGGGTGTTTGTATATAGTCTTTTGTTAGTTTGAACCTTGACCGTAATTTTGTCGGTTATACTGTAGTGCCTATGACAATCATTTTAAAATAAGACACTCAACAGATTTCTACCACCTTCAACTCTTCTTATAATATGAAACTTGTTTTGTTCACTCCAGACGAAATGGCACAAAGGTATATATAATAATAGAGACAAACACCTAGACATATGTGCACACATATAATGTCTCCTTCTCCGCAGAAGGACTAATGAGGCCAGGAATAGTACAGAGGCATCTGGTAAAGCTGCAACAACGTCACCTAGGCCATGATATCACTCCTACAATGCAGGTTGCATCTTTTACTTGCCACCCTGTCAATCCCCCTCCCTGGTTAGGAAGTAAAAGTGGTAAGGGAGATTGTAGGGATATAGAAGGATGCTCTAGATCAGGGGTCCCCTACCTTTCAGACCTCAGGGACCACTAAATTCATAATTTTAAATGCTGCGGACCACTAATGTGATCTGCCTAATGACAAGCTGGGTGGGCGTGGCTAGGTGGTCATGTGACTGGGTGGGTGTGGTCAACTCAATGTCATTCACATCGAGGGGTGCCTTGTTAGCCTGTATTTGCCCCTTTCCTCCCCACCCGGGCTCTTTAGGGCCCCAACAGGAAGCAGTTGCTGGAGCTAAGCAGCCATCACAAGAGTTGGCAAAAGAGCTCAGTTCATATTGGATCTGACCAAGAAGGAGGCGCAGCGGGCTGAGATGGTCAGCCAGTTCCAGGCCATGATGCAGTCCCACTGGAATAAGGCCCTCTGGCTCTTCGCCACCAGCAGCACTTCCCTCCAGCCTTCACCCAAAGCCCCACACTAGGAGGCTGAAGCAGACCCCAAGTCGGAATTTCTGCCCTCCTCTGACCTGCACAAAAAGACCCCGAAGGGGGAGATTCTCTGCAGCAACACAAATGTTGATTGCACGTATCCATCCCAGGGGCCGTAATTTGAGGACCCCTGATTTAGTGCAATATAAAAAAATGCAAATATTTTTTTCTGTGGACCACCAAAATTTTCTCGGACCACCAGTAGTCCACGGACCACCTGTTGGTGACCACTGCTCTAGATAAACAGTGTCATGGTTTCAGAGATAGTTCCTTACCTAAACCAAATGACCAAGGGCAAAATAAGTGCTTGTGAGAAACTTCCTGCCAGCTTGACCATTACGTTTGATCGGTTTTAACCTTGCAAACTAAAAATGTGATGCTACTTTAGATATTCTTCTCATTTCTGACTCACTGAAGAAGGTTTTGTATTCAGGACCTAGTAGAGTTCCTAATATATTAACTGTACTTTACTGCAGCATTCCCCAATCTTTTCAAACTGTGAGAGGCATCTGGTAAAGCTGCAACAACGTCACCTAGGCCATGATATCACTCCTACAATGCAGGTTGCATCTTTACTTGCCACCCTGTCAATCCCCTCCTGGTTAGGAAGTAAAGTGGTAAGGAGATTGTAGGGATATAGAAGGATGCTCTAGATCAGGGTCCCCTACCTTTCAGACCTCAGGGACCACTAATGTGATCTGCCTAATGACAAGCTGGGTGGGCGTGGCTAGGTGGTCATGTGACTGGGTGGGTGTGGTCAACTCAATGTCATTCACATCGAGGGGTGCCTTGTTAGCCTGTATTTGCCCCTTTCCTCCCCACCCGGGCTCTTTAGGGCCCCAACAGGAAGCAGGTGGTGGAGCTAAGCAGCCATCACAAGAGTTGGCAAAAGAGCTCAGTTCATATTGGATCTGACCAAGAAGGAGGCTCAGCGGGCTGAGATGGTCAGCCAGTTCCAGGCCATGATGCAGTCCCACTGGAATAAGGCCCTCTGGCTCTTCGCCCCCAGCAGCACTTCCCTCCAGCCTTCACCCAAAGCCCCACACTAGGAGGCTGAAGCAGACCCCAAGTCGGAATTTCTGCCCTCCTCTGACCTGCACAAAAAGACCCCGAAGGGGGAGATTCTCTGCAGCAACACAAATGTTGATTGCACGTATCCATCCCAGGGGCCGTAATTTGAGGACCCCTGATTTAGTGCAATATAAAAAAATGCAAATATTTTTTTCTGTGGACCACCAAAATTTTCTCGGACCACCAGTAGTCCACGGACCACCTGTTGGTGACCACTGCTCTAGATAAACAGTGTCATGGTTTCAGAGATAGTTCCTTACCTAAACCAAATGACCAAGGGCAAAATAAGTGCTTGTGAGAAACTTCCTGCCAGCTTGACCATTACGTTTGATCGGTTTTAACCTTGCAGACGAGCTGTATTTGAGAATTGGTCTAGCAAATGTTTTGTAAGCTCTAGTTAGTAGTGTAATATTACCAGAGAAGAAGCTATGTAAGATTAGGTTTACAACCCTTAATGTCTTTTTGGTGAGGTTGTTACAGTGGGTTTTGGCAATTATTTAGAGTTGGTTTTACATTTAATCATGCTGCTATGATGTACCCAATAAAGAAGTCCTTTAAGAAAGATTCCAGTCTCAGAGTTCTGGGTTTGTTAGTTTGAACCTTGACCGTAATTTTGTCGGTTATACTGTAGTGCCTATGACAATCATTTTAAAATAAGACACTCAACAGATTTCTACCACCTTCAACTCTTCTTATAATATGAAACTTGTTTTGTTCACTCCAGACGTAAATGGCACAAAGGTATATATAATAATAGAGACAAACACCTAGACATATGTGCACACATATAATGTCTCTCCTTCTCCCGCAGAAGGACTAATGAGGCCAGGAATAGTAGAGAGGCATCTGGTAAAGCTGCAACAACGTCACCTAGGCCATGATATCACTCCTACAATGCAGGTTGCATCTTTTACTTGCCACCCTGTCAATCCCCCTCCCTGGTTAGGAAGTAAAAGTGGTAAGGGAGATTGTAGGGATATAGAAGGATGCTCTAGATCAGGGGTCCCCTACCTTTCAGACCTCAGGGACCACTAAATTCATAATTTTAAATGCTGCGGACCACTAATGTGATCTGCCTAATGACAAGCTGGGTGGGCGTGGCTAGGTGGTCATGTGACTGGGTGGGTGTGGTCAACTCAATGTCATTCACATCGAGGGGTGCCTTGTTAGCCTGTATTTGCCCCTTTCCTCCCCACCCGGGCTCTTTAGGGCCCCAACAGGAAGCAGTTGCTGGAGCTAAGCAGCCATCACAAGAGTTGGCAAAAGAGCTCAGTTCATATTGGATCTGACCAAGAAGGAGGCTCGCCAGAAGCACCTCACTGAGGACTACAAGCATAGGCTTTCCAAACAGAGGGAAGACCTGCGGGAATGCAAGGCCAGGTACTGGCACCTGGAGGCTCAGCGGGCTGAGATGGTCAGCCAGTTCCAGGCCATGATGCAGTCCCACTGGAATAAGGCCCTCCGGCTCTTCGCCACCAGCAGCACTTCCCTCCAGCCTTCACCCAAAGCCCCACACTAGGAGGCTGAAGCAGACCCCAAGTCGGAATTTCTGCCCTCCTCTGACCTGCACAAAAAGACCCCGAAGGGGGAGATTCTCTGCAGCAACACAAATGTTGATTGCACGTATCCATCCCAGGGGCCGTAATTTGAGGACCCCTGATTTAGTGCAATATAAAAAAATGCAAATATTTTTTTCTGTGGACCACCAAAATTTTCTCGCGGACCACCAGTAGTCCACGGACCACCTGTTGGTGACCACTGCTCTAGATAAACAGTGTCATGGTTTCAGAGATAGTTCCTTACCTAAACCAAATGACCAAGGGCAAAATAAGTGCTTGTGAGAAACTTCCTGCCAGCTTGACCATGACTGACTACTCTCTGGAAGTCAATGGTGGGAACAGTCTACCCTACCTACCCTACCTACCTTACAAAATGCACAGGTACAGTATACCTTGCTCAATAGTAGTGACTGTGAGAGGCATCTTGGAGTCCTAGTGGATAACCATTTAAATATGAGCCAGCAGTGTGCAGCAGCTGCCAAAAAAGCTAACACAGTTTCTAGGCTGCATAAACAGAGGGATAGAATCAAGATCATGTGAAGTGTTAATACCACTTTATAAGGCCACACTTGGAATAGTGCTTTCAGTTTTGGTCGCCACGATGTCAAAAAAAAGATGTGGAGACTCTAGAAAGAGTGCAGAGAAAAGCAACAAAGATGATTAGGGGACTGGAAGCTAAAATGTGTGAAGAATGGTTGCAGGAACTGAGTATGTCTAATTTAATGAAAAGAAGGACTAGGGGAGACATGATAACAGTGTTCCAATATCTCAGGGGCTGCCACAAAGAAGAGGGAGTCAAGCTATTCTCCAAAGCATCTGAGGGTAGAACAAGAAGCAATGGGTGGAAACAGATCAAGGAGAGAAGCAATTTAGAACTAAGGAGAAATTTCCTGACAGTTAGAACAATTAATCTGTGGAACAACTTGACTCCAGAAATTGTGAATGCTCCAACACTGGAAGTTTTTAAGAAGATGTTGGATAACCATTTGTCCGATGGGGTTTCCTGCCAAAAGGGGTTGGACTAGAAGACCTCCAAGGTCCCTTCTAACTCTGTTATTTTAATTCTAATACCTCTGGAGGGCTAGGACCGATCTCCTAATCCTCCAAAGGGCTACCTGATCACCAATATTAAAAAGTTTTTAAAAACAGTGTTTTGGGAGAAGACCTCAGTCCAAGAATTTCGAGTTCAAGAAGATAGCTATAGCACTTAAACTTACGTACCACTTCATAGTGCTTTATAGCTGACTTTATAGAGTTAGCCTATTGCCATCAACCATCTGGGTCCTCATTTTAATGATCTCGGAAGGATGGATGATTCTCCCTGCCAGAATTTTGATTCTGACCAGTGAGTTATCCTACAATACTGCATTCTAAACACTGCACCACCGTGGCTGAAAAGATCTAGTTCAATTTATTTCCAGTGCATCTTCAAGTGCATGGTTTGATTCTCCTATTTCAGTATCAGAATGAGGTCTGTGCCCTGTTTTTGAGGCATTATGCAAAACCGAGTTCCATCAGACTTGGAAATTCTGTGTTTGAATTCCGATATTTCTGAAAACGCCGTTTAGATTTTAGGAGAAGGAAATGTCCACTTCACTACGGTACATTTTCCATCTGCCTGGTAATTTGTAGAAGAAAATGGCCATGGAACTTCACCATATTAATTATTTCTCTAAACTTGCGCCAGCAGCTGTCATCTGTATGCTTCTAAAAATAGAAAAATAATAGAGTTTTTAAATTATACATTACTGGGCGTAGAGTCACAGTTTAGCACTTCCCGAAATATGCAATTTGAAAAAACATCATTTACATGGAAATACAAATGCCAAATGTTTGCTTTTAAATTCCCTTTCCCAACAATACTTCAGTCTACATACCCAATGACAATTGTCCAGAGGTTGAATATATTTTCAGCCTGCCTTCAAGATCAAACTTCCTACCGCCAGAAATTCAGCATGGAATAATGCATATTTTATTCTAGGTTAGTCTAGGTTAGTTTAGTTCTAGTCCCCCACTCATTCTACACAAATTAAACATTTCCACTTTGATTTGGAACAAAAAAAACCTAATGGCTGGCTGTAAATAATCACTAATCACTTTTACAAGAAGAGTTCTCCACTCCTTTGAATACAACAAAATACCTTACGCCATCAGACTTGAAATCCTGGGTTTAGAAAATTTAGAACTACGCCGCCTTCGACATCACCTGAGTTTAACTCATAGAATCATCTATTGCAATGTCCTTCCTGTCGAAGACTACTTCAGCTTCAATTGCAACAATACATGAGCACACAATAGATTTAAGCTTAATGTTAACCGCTCCAATCTTGATTGCAGAAAATAGGACTTCAGTTATAGAGTTGTTAATACTTGGAATACATTACCTGACTCTGTGGTCTCTTCCGAAAATCCCCAAAGCTTCAACCAAAAACTGTCTACTATTGACCTCACCCAATAGTGGGATTCAAGTAATTTAACAACCGGTTCTCTGCCCTAATATTTTCTTCCAACAACCAGTTTGCCAAATTGCTCAAAAAATTAACAACAGGTTCTCCCGAAGTGGTGCGAACTGGTTGAATCCCACCACTGACCTCACCCCATTCCTAAGAGGTCTGTAAGGGGCGTGCATAAGAGCACAAGCGTGCCTACCGTTCCTGTCCTATTGTTTCCTTTCATTATATCCAATTAATATAGTTATTACATACTCATGCTTATATATATGCTTATATATTGTATAGTTATTTCATGCTTATGCTTATATATACTGTGTGACAAAATAAATAAATAAAAAATTCAAGGTCAGAAATGGCTAGCTTAAAGGGACATATTTCCTGTTCATATTCCAAGAATGATCTAGTACGTTACCCAAGAACTGCAATTCTGTCTCCTATTAAGTAAGACTGAATTAAAACAGGATGAAGTTACTCCTAATGTTGCAAACTCAACAAAACTCATCTGAATGAAAAAGAGTTGTTTGAAGGACCTGGCATAGAGCCCAGTTGCCTTAATTCCGAGACTCCTTGAAAGAATTCCAAGCAGTAAATTAAGTATTAAAACACTGTCTATAGAAAAGCCAGCCTGTTTTTAAAACAATTTATGAGACTCTATTGTTACCCATTACACGGATCTCAATGTCCAATTAATATATCACATGCAAATGTGTGTGTTTTATATAAAATACACACACACACACACACAAACACATGCATAGATATACCAACTCTTGGATAACGACAGTGTAGTTGGTAGATTGCAGACCAATAGAAGCAAAACAATAGCTTTTGGATTCCTTTTTTTAAAATAAAAAATATATGTTTTATTAATACATTTTTTTTATATCCCATAAAAAAATTCCATATCTATCTGAGCAGAGTGTTGTCTGTGCACAATTAATTTTAAGTAGAAATACCACCTTGATCAACATTAAACTTAATAAACGTATCAGGAATAATCGCAAACTTGTAATACAAAATAGTAATTGTTGATCTATTTTACCAAGTTTTCAGTGCAAAAGTTCATGTTATCTTTTAGATCTTTTTAGATTCTGATCTCTGAGTCTGTAAATTAACCATTGATAAAAACAGGTTCCATGTCAAAAATTATTCTGTTTCTTCCTTTTCTTTTATTTTAAGTGTTAATCTATCCATCTCAGCACCTTCCAATATATTTCTTATAACACTTTCATCTGTAGAGATCTATTCATTTTTCCACTGTTGTGAAAAACACAATTCTTGCTGCTGTTAATATATGTAAAATTAAATATATTTCTCTTTGTCATACTGTTCTGGTAATATATTTTTTATTTTTATTTATTTATTATTCAAATTTCTATACCGCCCTATCTCCCGAAGGACTCAGGGCAGTTTACAGCCTTATAAAACATAAAATATAACATAAATACATGTTCAAACAACATTTAAAAAACTTATTATATATAATGTATTTTCTTTTTGTTTGTTTGTTGCAAAAAAATAATAATAATAAAAAAAAAAAACTTATTCCATTAGGCCAAATTTAAAACTATAATTAAAAATACAAAACCCCATTAAAAATTAATTTTAAAAATTAAACCCTAGGCCAGCCCTGCACAAATAAATAGATGTGTCTTAAGCTCGCGGCAGAAGGTTCGGAGGTCAGGAAGTTGATGTAATCCTGGGGGGAGCTCGTTCCAGAGGGTGGGAGCCCCCACAGAGAAGGCCCTTCCCCTGGGTGTCGCCAGTCGGCACTGCCTGGCAGACAGCACCCTAAGGAGTCACTCCCTGTGAGAGCATATGGGTCGGTGGGAGGTAGTCGGTGGCAGCAGGCGGTCCCGTAAATAACCCGGCCCTATGCCATGGAGCGCTTTGAAGATGGTAACCAAAACCTTGAACCGCACCCGAAAGGCCACAGATAGCCAGTGCAGTCTGCGCAGGAGAGGTGTCATGTCGGAGCCACGAGGGGCTCCCTCTATTACCCGCGCAGCTGCGTTCTGAACCAACTGAAGCCTCCTCAATATACCCAGTGGTGGGCTGCTGCCGGTTCATACCAGTTCTAGCGAACCAGTAGTGCCAACCATCAGCTGGCCCCTCCCACCCTCACCCGCCCTATCCTGTCCTATATTTCCTTCTTTCTCACTCAGCTGACTCATGCAGCACAGCTGATTTCCGCGCCTCCTCTGTTCTACTTACTGAAGCTTCAAATTGCTGTATTTCGAACACTGCATGCAAGTGTGTTAGGCGCGCACGCAAAGTGTGTGCTCACAGAACCGGTTGCAGCCCACCACTGAACATACCCAACAAGAATATCGTTCCTATGTAACACTAAATCAGGTTTTGTTTCATCTATAGCATGGGTGAAATGTTTCCGGGTCGGACCGGATCACCCAATCTGGTAGCGATGGCAGCGGGTGGTTCGGAGAACCAGTAGCAAAAATCCCTGCCTCCCCCATGCCCATTTGAGCTGCTTGATCATCAGAGGGTTGTTGTTTTTTTTACTTTTAAAAGCATTTTTTCTTCGGCCGAAAAAATGCTCTTAAAAGTAAAAAAAAAAAAAAAGGTTCTGATGATCGCGCGGCTCAGCTGGGATCGTCAGAGCCTTTTAAAAACATTTTTTACAACCTCTTCGGCCAAAGAGTTTGTAAAAAAAATGCTTTTAAAAGGCTCTGACGATCCCAGCTGAGTTGCCTGATCATCAGAGGCTTTCAAAAGCATTTTTTTACAACCTCTTCGGCATAAGAGGTTGTTGGGAAGTCTTGGGGGGGGAGGGGGGGAAATGGGGGGGGGAAGGGGAAGATTATAAGTTGATTGATTGCCATTGTACAGAAATAAGGGTAGAATTAAACAAGTTGGAATGGTGTAAAGTCGGGACTGCTCGGTAACCACTCCCGAAGGGAAAGGGTAAGGAAAGAGGAGTAAAGAAGGAAGAAAGTAGGTAGGTAGGTAGGTAGGTAGGAAAGAAGGGAGGGAGAAGAAAGGATAGGAGGAGAAGAAGGAGGAGAAGATAGAGGGTTAGAAAGGATGGTAGTGAGAAGTGGGAAAGAGGAGGGGAAGTAGGAAAGCGAGGAGAAGGATGGTGAGGAAAGTCGAAGAAGGATGAGAAGGGTAGAAAGGATTAAGGGATGGAGTGGCGGTCGAGCAGCCCGGACTGAGCATAATTTGAGTATAGGATCGATTGTTGTATAAGTGATTGTATTGTACACTGGTCAAATTGTGGGAATTATTATGGAAAAAAAATAAAAAAAATTTGCCCCCCCCCCCAAAAAGTTTTTTTTTAAAAAAGTTGGCCACGCCCACCCAGTCACATTACCCCCACTCCCCCCACCAAGCCACACCCACAATACCCGTAGTAACAAATTTCACCACTGATCTATAGGCTATTGCCCACAGCTGGGTTAATCCCATCAGGCTAAGACAAAATGAACCAAACCATGTATAATTTAACACACTGCAGTGGTTAAGTTAGCAACACGGTCATTGAGTGAATCTGGCTTCCTTGTTACTTGACCTGGGGACACTGCAGCCATCATAAATAAGAAGCAAGCATCTGAATTTGGATTATATGACCAGGGGGATGCTTTACAACGGTCGTAAGTATGAAAAACGGTCACAAGACACATTTTTTTTCCCAATGTCATTGTAATTTTGAACAGCCATTAAGTGAAGTGCTTTAAATCCAGGTCTGTATTTTTTTTTCCCCCTCTTTATTCTTAATACTTTTGGTTCCCTCCTTTTGATGGGTTTTCTTTGGATAGCCTTCCATGCTGAAAGAATTGAAGAAAAGAGGCTAATACCGTAGAAGAGGGGAAAATTAAACAGTGTTAAAATTAAAAGGAATATATTAAGAAGCAGGCAGTGGGAAAAACGAAAGGCAGAAGGATTTTACAGTACTGCCTATTTAAAAATGTAATTGGCGATTGTAGCGGTTTGAATGCTACCCTGGGAAAACCTGCTTTTTAAAGAGGATATATTTTTTTTTAATAAACATTTTTATTTTAACTTCACTTGTAGTCAGTGGTACCAGCGAGGCAGATTTTGGGAAACTAATCACATTCCATCCAGTAAATGAAGCAATACTCCAAAGACCTGATTTTCTCCATTACATCAGAGGAAAGTAAACCATATCCCCCAATTGTTTAAATTGAGTTTTAGGAGTCTTTGAAGCAAGAGACAAAAATTGATATCCAATAGTCTCCCCCTAAAAATAGATATTGATTAGATATATTGATTAGATTATATTGATATATTATATTGATATATTATATATTATAATATTATATATATTATATTGATATATTATATTGATATGATTAGATTATATTAGATATATTGATTAGATTCTGTAGTAAACCTTCACTTCCTTAACCATGGATTTATTGCAGGGATCTCCAACCTTGGCAGCTTTCAGACTTGTGGACTTCAACTCCCAGAATTCAAAGCTGGCTCAGCAAAGCTGGCTGAGGAACTCTGGGAGCTGAAGTCCACAAGTCTAAAAGTTGCCAAGGTGGGAGACCCCTGATTTATTGAATAAATCACAATTGATCCATTTCACAGATACTGAGCCAAAAAATGAAGTAACTCCATTATAGCTTCAGAGAATTTGTCATGTGAACCACCATCACTGATAAACTATGATTTATGGCCACATGAAAAGAGTGAGCCAGATCATGAACTAGTATCATGGGTTGATCTAAATATTTTCTGACAGAATCTACCCTAATCTACTTGAATAAAGTCATGATCTTCCCTAGGGCATTTAGACATAACATATAACATAACATAATAACAGAGTTGGAAGGGACTTTGGAGGTCTTCTAGTCCAACCCCCTGCCCAGGCAGGAAACCCTACACCATTTCAGACAAATGGCTATTCAACATTTTCTTAAAAATTTCCAGTGTTGGAGCATTCACAACTTCTGGAGGCAAGTTGTTCCACTTATTGATTGTTCTAACTGTCAGGAAATTTCTCCTTAGACTAATGCACTATGGGTAATTTATGTTCCTAAGTGAGACATTTGTTAAGTTTGCCCCATTTTTACGACCTTCCTTGCCACATTTGTTAAGTGAAGCACTGCAGTTGTTCAATTAGTGACAACGGTTGTTAAGTGAATCTTGCTACCCCATTGCTATTGTTTGTCAGAAGGTCACAAAAGACGATCACATGACCTCAGGACACATAAATATGAACCAGTTGTCATGCATCCAAACGTAAATCCCGTCATCATGGGGAAGTTGCAACAGAGTGGTGCGGTGGCCTAGAAGTGGAGCTCTTTCCTCACAATACAATACAATTGAACGTGTCCAGAAATATTTCACAAGAAGAGTTCTCCATTCCTCTGAAAACAACAAAATACCTTATCCCACCAGACTTGAAATTCTAGGCTTAGAAAACTTGGAACTCCGTCGCCTTCGACAAGACCTAAGTTTAACTCACAGAATCATCTATTGTAATGTCCTTCCTGTTAAAGACTACTTCAGCTTTAACTGCAATAATACAAGAGCAACCAACAGATTTAAACTTAATGTTAACCGCTTTAATCTAGATTGCAGAAAATATGACTTCTGTAACAGAATCATCAGTGCTTGGAATACTTTACCTGACTCTGTGGTCTCTTCCCATAATCCTAAAAGCTTTAACCAAAAACTTTCTACTATGGACCTCACCCCATTCCTAAGAGGACCATAAGGGGTGTGCATAAGCGCACAAACGTGCCTACCGTTCCTGTCCTATTGTTTTTCTTTTCTTCTTCCCATATATAGATGCTTATACCTCCCAATATTTACTCATATATATGTTTATAAACTATAAAATCTTTTTATATGATGTTGTGACAAAATAAATAAATAAATAAAATAAACAATCAGGAAGCTGTGAGTTCGATCCTAGGTAGATGCAGATATTTTCCTCTCTGGGCACGATGAGAATATATCTGCTGAACAAAACTCCACAGTGGCAACAGGAAAGGCATCCGGCCATTAAAACACTCCGCTAACTCCATTCAGTTGCCCAGACTCCACCCTGCAAGGGATTATGGGTCATTAAATGACAATGATGATGGGGATGTTGCAACGGTCATACAGTAAGTGTGACAAAAGGTCATAAGTCACTTTTTCTTAGTGCCGTTGTAACTTTGGTCACTAAATGGACAATTGTAAGCTGAGGATTAACCGTACATGCTTTTTAAAATAATACTTTATTTCTTTCACCTGGATTCCTGAAGCATTTTTTTTTTGTAATCCACGCTAAGCCAGAAGGCCACTTAATATTCTGAAGAAGCAAAAAAGAAGCCCCACCAAGGTTCAAGAAATCTTGTGCAGCTCAGCTGTCACTATTTATGCAAGCCTGTTATAACCGGAAAACAGGGTTCCCACTCATATTAACTGCAGTGGAATGGCCGACCGTGATTAGATCCCATGCCAATGCTTTAAAAATTCTCAAGTTTAATTTAAACCACTTAAAATAATGCTTTCCACAATATTGGACATTCATGCATGACCGCCTGCAGTAAGAAGTCCTGTTTTGGAATATATCTTGCAAAGCAGGTGAGTGTGTTATAATTGCGCAGAAATGCAATTCGACGCCATGTGCACCGAGGACCCGTTTCATGTGATAATTGGAACAGCTGGCTTCAGAGAAACAATGGAAACCTATCGACAGTCCCAATCGAGTTGCAGCTTTATAGGGTAAGACAGATGGTTCTCTCGATCGATCGTTCTACTCTTCATGATGATGATCTCCCAAAAAAGACACAACTACGGCTTTCCCACCCATGATATACCTAACTGCAAGAATAAACTATTCAGATGCACCCCGAACTCATTCCGTCTGCAGTAATGCAACTCAAACTGACAGATGCATAATTGCAAAACCAAAATCTAAACCTGATGTCTGATTAATGACATACTGGAAGCCACAGATGGATCCGTTCCTAGCCTCCAAGAAAATTAAACTTCAAGACACAGATTGTTCTTTTGGTGTTCTGCACTATTTGTAACATTACCCCAATCTGTTAGAAGAGAGAAGCGTAGTACCATGATAATGCACATGTGTTCGGTGTCAGCTCTGGAAGCTATATTAGCTTCCATGCAGAAACACTTCCTAGCTGGCTTGGTTAATATCAGGTGACAAGCTACGCAACAATTAAAAAAAGGACACACTATTTTAGGTGTTCCACGTCATCATTAGTAGAATCAGAAATGCGACATTTGAACCAAATCAGTGCATTTGTAAATGCAAGTGTATTTTTAAGTAAGTGTATTTGTAAACAAGCGAATTAACACTATTAAAACTTAAAATTGCAGCTCTACACCATATAAAATGCAGCAGTGTATGAATACTTTGTCAATGAATGGGTTCAGAACCGATGTTTAGAATTTGTTTCGAGTTTAAACAAGGATTCAATCAAAACACAAAAGTCTGTCAAACTATTTACTAAATCTGCACTACTATTAATCTTCTCATCGTTCCCATCACCCATCTCCTTCCACTTATGACTATATGACTGTAACTTTGTTGCTTGTATCCTTACAATTTATACTGATATTGTTTCCTGATTGCTTAATTGTAGCCTATGACTATCATTAAGTGTTGTATCATTAAGTGTTAAATTTGTGCCCTGACTATCATTAAGTGTTGTAAATGTTGTACCTTGATGAATCTTTTCTTTTCTTTTCTGTACGCTGAGAGCATATGCACCAAGACAAATTCTTTGTGTGTCCAATCACACTTGGCCAATAAAAAAAATATCTATTCTATTCTACAGTAACCGAAATGCAAAATTTGACTCTACATTGCATGGTTAGTAAGCGTTCCAGGTTTTACTAAATTCTTAGTTGAGTCATATATTTTTTTTTCTCTGCATGGTACAAATTCCACATAATAAAGACAGCTAAATCTCAGCAGTCAATATACCCCTAGCAGAAATCCAAACTCAATGGCATGTATCTGAAATAACAAAATACAACAGGATTTACAACACTGATAAAACAAACTAAATCTCATAGATTAAAAAAAATCTGAAAGAATAGAAATGTTTTTACATAAATGCCCATTTTCCCCCCAAAAACTTTTGATGCTACCATGGGAGCAGCAAATTGAGAGGTTGACCTGCACAAGAATTCCGGAAGACATATTTAAACAATGAGCAGAAACTCACTGAACGATACATATTGTTAGTGACAGAGATCCCAGCCTACGTGAAGCTATACAAGTCAAGGACAATCTTCTCATGCAGACCAGAAGTGAACAAATTACCACACCAATTGTCATAATTAACAAGAACTATAATACCAAGAGGTGTTATAGGTGGCAAGGAAGGAAAGTTGTATACAATCAAGGACTAAAAATGAAAGGACAATACTTGAGCAATGACTTAGATCTTCCCTAAAATGTCAAATCACATGAAGGGTTGCTACAATTAGTAAGGGTTTAATGTTGCCTTTGTTCACTGCCTTAAATTCCATGCTACCATCCAGGTTATTCATTTTGTTAGAAGGAATAACAAGCTGCAGCACAAAAAAATCATACTATATGGGTAAAACTCTACTAAGCCAATGCGGTGATGATATATGGCTAAAACCCTAGTAGCTAATGATTTGTTTAGATATTTCATTCTCTAATCCCAACACACCTTATAGCAATCTTATCACAACTGCATGGCTCCTACATACTACTACACAGTACTACTACTACTACTACATACTACTATGCAGTACTACTACTACTATAAAATACAGATTAGAGTTCTATATTTTTCCACTACCATGTAGTAGCCATCTACCACATAGTAGTGGCATGTGGAGTGTAGAGCATGACATGTGGAGTGTAGAGTTTTGCCATACTGATAGGACAGCCCAAACAATGGTGTTCTGAACTAGTAAGCCGAGATTGACTATGTCTTAAGGATTTAAGTCTATTTAATTTGGGTAAAAATTCCCTTAAACCTTTATGCATTGAACTGCTGGATTCCATGTTATACCAAGCTTACATTGCAAGTTACTGTTCCACTCTAGGCTTACATATCACACTACAGTAGTGATCAAAATTATGGAAACCTTTTGGGAAAAGTGTATTTTTGAGGTTTGATGGCTAATAACACCACTTTTTTTTTGAGTTTCCAGATCATCATATTTCACTGCTGGAACAGCCTGGGAATAGTCCAGACCTTCACCCAACTGAAAATCTATGGAGCCGACTAAAGAAACTTGTTAGTCAGAAGTGACCCAGCAATAAAACCCAGTTAATAGAAGCCATCATTCCATCTTGGTTTCACATGATAACAGCTGCAGAACTAAAAGACTTGGTTCACTCCATGGGAAGACATTGTAAGGAAGACATAATTCAGGCTAAAGGTTACCCAACTAAGTATTAACTGACGTGATAATTTTTGTATTGCTCTTTTTTTCTATGGCGATACATTTTGCATATCTCCTTTTTTCTACGTGTTTCACTGTTCTTCTTCACATTGTAACTGCTATTCTAATAACAAATCCTTCATCAAAGTTATTGCATTACATTTTTGATTAAATTATCTTTCCATTGATATATAATTTTATGGTACAACTCCCCAAAAAAAGTGGTGTTCTGAGCTAGTTTTAGAAAATACACTTTTTCCAAAAGTGTAGTTTTGGCCACTATCGTAAGCTATGGTTTATCCAAAGCTAGGATTGTTGAATACATCACAATGTCAAGATTCACACAGTATATACTAAGCCCAAACTAAATACCAAAGGATGGGGGAGGTATCTATGATTACCTCTGAATCTCTCTTTACTTCCTATAGCTGCAGCCTTTTAGTCAGGGAGCCAAGGGTCATATTCTCCTTGCTCAGACCATCCGATGCAGAGGTGAGTTTCAGCAGGTTCTGACCAGTTCTGGTAGAGAAAATTTTGACTAGTTTGGAGAACTGGTAGTAAAAATTCTGACTTGGCTCCACCCCCATCTATTCTCTGCCTCCCAAGTCCCAGCTGATCAGGAGGAAATGGAGATTTTACAGTATCTTTCTCCTGCCGCGCCCATCAAGTCACACCCACAGAACCGGTAGTAAAAAAAAAATTGAAACTCACTATTGATCTGAGGCCTTCTGTTCCTAAGGGCCATCATCTCTTTCTCATGTTTTCTTAAATAATAATAATAACAGAGTTGGAAGGTACCTTGGAGGTCTTCTAGTCCAACCCCCTGCCCAGACAGGAAACCCTACACCATTTCAGACAAATGGTTATCCAACATTTTCTTAAAAATTTCCAGTGTTGGAACATTCACAACACCCATTGCTTCTTGTTCTACCCTCAGGTGCTTTGGAGAATAGCTTGACTCCCTCTTCTTTGTGGCAACCCCTGAGATATTGGAACACTGCTATCATGTCTCCCCTAGTCCTTCTTTTCATTAAACTAGACATACCGAGTTCCTGCCACCGTTCGTCATATGTTTTAGCCTCCAGTCCCCTAATCATCTTTTGGGCTCTTCTCTGCACTCTTTCAAGAGTCTCAACATCTTTTTTGCTGTGCAGTGTTGGGGAATCTCAATTGCTCTAACATAGTGATGAGGAACCATGGCCCCTTTATGACTTCTGGACCAACTCCTCATTGGCGCAGGAATTCTGGGAACTGGAGTTCACAAGTCATAAAAAGGGCCATCATTACCCCACACCTGATCTACCGGGAAAGGCAGAGAAATTTTCAATCAGGGTTGTTCTACATTGTATGAATATCAATAACTTAGTTTGCAGATCAAAGTAAAATATTTAGTTGGGGCTTAGCAGAAACGTGCACATACTTTAGGGGTTTGGAGCACATACTAAGACCGTCTAGCCAAAAGGCCTAATATTTTAAAAGTAGTGTATAAGCCAATATGCACCACTTAAATTATCAAAATTCATCATCCTAACCAAACTTGACTGATCCTCAAACTTGACTGAACCAGGAAAATATTACATTATTTAACATTAAACCTGGTTAATCTTTGATGAGAAATGTCTAGCCAGCCTGAGGCCTGCAGGTGGACAAAATACATGATTGATAAAACATGAAATCACTAGCTGGCTGGAACTTATTGTTTATGTTTGTGAGTGGATGAGAGTTTAATGTGAACGTTAAAGTTTAATGTTAAAAAGTAGAACAAATAAAAAAAAATGTTTTAGGAGGAAGATATACAAGTAGATGACTCCAACCACCCAGGACTACATAGGGTTTATTTTATTTTATAAGTTGATGCCATCAATTCTAGTTTATCAGTTAAGTAAGCCATAGTTTGTGACAGCTAGGAATCTCTAGTAACACCAATCAAATAATGGTTTAGCAACATATATGTGAATCTGATCAAGGCATGTCAATAGACCACAGTTTAAAGCAGGAGTGTCAAATTTGATTTCATTGAGGGCCATATCAGAGTTTATTTTATTTATTTTTTATTTATTTATTTTATTTGTCACAACAGTATAATAAGCATAAGTATGAAATAACCATACGAATTGGATACAATCAAAGGGAACATTAGGACAAGAACAGTAGGCATGCTGGTGCTCTTATGCATGCCCCTTACAGACCTCTTAGGAATGGGGTGAGGTCAACAGTAGATAGTCTTTGGTTGAAGCTTCGGGGATTTTGGGAAGAGACCACAGAGTCAGGAAGTGCATTCCAGGCATTAACAACTCTGGTACCTGAAGTCATATTTTCTACAATCAAGATTGGAGCGGTTCACTTTAAGTTTAAATCTATTGTGTGCTCGTGTGTTGTTGCGATTGAAGCTGAAATAGTCTTCAACAGACTACTATTTGACCTTGGGGGCTGTTTGGCCTTGGGTGTGTGTAGCCAGGGTGGGCGTGGCCAGCTCAATGTCACCCATGTTGGGGGTGCCTCTGGCGGCCCGAGTATTCTGCCAGTGAAAATGGGCTCCTGAGCACCTTTTTCAGCTGTGACAGCCTCCTGCTACCCTCTGCCAGCCGAAACAGAGCTCGGGACGGCCACACGCGGCCCCCCGAGTTCCGTTTTCACTGGCAGAGGCCCCAGAGGACAGTCCTTTACTGTTTCCAGGGTGGCCCCATGGGCCAGACCTAAGCACCCCACGGACTGGATCCGGCCCCCAGACCTTGAGTTTGACACCCTTGGTTTAAAGGAATTGCAGTCTCTTGAGTCTACTGAGGTACAGTGCAACCCATTACTTAACAGTTTCAAATGTCTCTCTTTCTCCATACACACAATTGAATTCCTTGATTAGTAATCGAAGCATAATAAAGGACGCCCTCGAAGATTCTACAAAATATGGTCAGTGATCCGCATTCAGCTTGGTTATTCGCGAATTAGACCCAGTTGGTTTTCATTTGGTTTTCTACTCTAGAAAACAAGAAATCCTGTTTCAGAAATCATGTATCAAGCATGTTTACATGGGTAATCTGCTGGGTTGTTGCTCATCAGCATTAGCTCATACCTCAATTTATATGTAGTCACTGAAGATTGGAAGACATTTCCCCCCCCTGAAATAAACAAAACACCCATACAAAACATGCATTCTGAAGTTAGCTTCAGGCAAAAGGGGAAAAGGTTTAATCTTGTTCAAATAAGTGGCCCACATTTCTTGCTCAGTTAAGTGGTTAATGCAGAAACCTACTGTAAGTTGTCTGCAGAGGATCCCAAAGGGAAGGTTTGTTCTCTGTCGCACTGTGAATAGCCTTTGTGTAGTTTCATGCTAAATACCGTGTCCTGACACCACTGAAGAGAAGAAGGAGCATAACATGTAGACAATTGAGTTCATATGTTGAATCTCTCTCTCTCTCCACACACACAAACACACACACACACACACACACACACACACAGAGAGCGCCATTTATATATAAGTATATAAATATGTGTGTCTGTGTGTATGTTCCAGCATAACTCTGGAACGCCTTGAGCAATTTCAACCAAACTTGGTACACAGATGACTTAGTCTCTGGAAAAAAATATTGTGGTGGTAAGACATCCCTAACACCCCTTGGAGTGAATATATTGGCTGAGCCACCCAGCTGATCAGTCCCGGTGGCCTTCTGCAGTAGCCATGCGCCACCCACCGGGCCATTCAGGATGGCGAGGAGGACCATTGCCATCAGATGGGTGTCAGCCCAGGTGGTTACTGCGGCGGCCAGCCATGCACAGCCCTAATGCTGCCGGGCGCCAGATGGTGGTTACCGGTAGGTGTGGGCAGCCGGATGGACAGGGGTTGGGGCCCAAAGACTTATAGTGATTTTGTGTATGATTTTACTTTATATTGTGTATACTGTACGTATACTTTTAAAAGTCAGTAAGGATTGGGATACATAAATACCCGGGCAACACCAGGTTATCAGCTAGTATTTAATATTTATACACATGCAGAATAAGAGAATGTGCAAATCTGGAATGGTTAGCTTACAAATTATAATTTCTTAAGTTGCAACATTGAGGGCAACCATTTCTTTATGGGCTCTGAAAATGATTATCCATCATTTGGTTGTTGTCCATATATGCTAGGAATAATCACAATTCATAGTCCTCTGATATCGCAGTTTGCCACACACACCAATGGAACAGAAGTTGCCTTTGGAAGTTGTGGGATCTTCATCACTGGAGGCTTTCAAGAAGAGATTGGACTGCCATTTGTGTAGACCCTACATAATAGTGTAGGGTCTCCTGCTTGGGTGGGGTGGTTGGACTAGATGACCTACAAGGTCCCTTCCAACCAGAGGTGGGTTTCAGCAGGTTCTGACCAATTCTGGAGGAGCAGTAGCAGAAATTTTGAGTAGTTCAGAGAGTTGGTAGTAAAAATTCTAGCCCTGCCCCCATCGATTCTCTGCCTCCCAAGTCCCAGCTGATCGGGAGGACATGGAGATTTTGCAGTAACCTTCCCCTGGATTGGGGAGGGAATGGAGATTGTACAGTATCCTTCCCCTGCCACGCCCACCAAGCCACACCCACAGAACTGGTAGTAAAAAATTTTTGAAACCCACCACTGTTTCCAGCTCTGTTAATCTGTTAAAAAAGCCTAACCAAACTTGACTGATCCTTAAAAAGTCAAGCAGGGAAATATTACATTATTAATATTAAGCCTATTTCATCTCTGATGAGAAATGATTAAGAGACCCTAATGTGGGAAGCTAGAGTCAAAGTAAAAAAGGAATCCTGCAGAAAGACCCTTTCAACTTTGCTGCCAAACTTCATGGACAAGTAGTCACCGGAAGTCAAACTTAGCTGAAAGAAAATTTCATCTTTAGTCCAACAAAATGGAATGGAATGGAATGGAATAGAATAGAATAGAACAGCAGAGGTGGAAGGGACCTTGGAGGTCTTCTAGTCCAACCCCCTACTTAAGCAGGAAACCCTATACCACTTCAGACAAATGATTATCCAATCTCTTCTTTAAAACTTCCAGTGTTGGAGTATTCACAACTTATGCAGGCAAGTTGTCCCACTGATTAACTGTTCTAACTATCAGGAAATTTCTCCTTAGTTCTAGGTTGCTTCTCTCCTTGATGAGTTTCAACCCATTGCTTCTTGTTCTACCCTCAGGTGCTTTGGAGAACAGCCCAACTCCCTCTTCTTTGTGGCAACCCCTGAGATATTGGAACACTGCTATCATGTCTCCCCTAGTCCTTCTTTGCATTAAACTAGACAGATCCAGTTCCAGCAACCATTCTCTATATGTTTTAGCCTCCAGCCCCCTGATCATCTTTGTTGCCGAAAAGTTTGCCCTCACTGATATAGGGTCTCCTGCTTGAGCAGGGGGTTGGACTGGAAGACCTCCAAGGTCCCTTCCAAATCTGTTATTCTGTTACAGTAGTAGTGAGAGGCCAAAAGGATGAGAATTTATGCCTTCGAAAGTAGTGATCAGAATTTTGATTTGCCCGTGTCTCTCGCATCAACATACTTTAGCTAGTGCTGCAGTGATAAATCAACAAGAATGGCCTTATTTGTTTGTTTGAGTCTTCATATCATTTGTCTTTCTGCCCGTCTTCAAACCAAACTCTGGATGGCTTACAGCCCTAGCATACATATATTCAGCCTAAACTAAAGCAAAAACAAAAACAAAACAAAAACAAAAAAACAAAACCAATGCAACCCAAAATAGGAAAAACAGAACAACAGATGGAGTTATTTCCACTGTCAAACCTTCTTAGGTTATGGTTCTCCGACTTTGAGAAGAATTTATTGTGCTGCAACCTGGAACAGCCTTGGCGGCGCTCATTTGAGCTTTGCTAAAATTTTTGAATGTAAGTTTTGATGCCCACCTGCTGATACAGCTGGTATATGTGCTAAGATGCTCACATCTACTAAGGCACTCTCTGGTTTTTTTTTTAGCTTACCTTCCTCTAAAGCAGGCCTGTCAAACTGGCGGCATCCGGGCCGGATGCATCATGCGCAGGCCAAACCCACCCCGGATCCACAAAAGTGAAAAAAGTTGTGATACGTCTTGATACATCACATGACGTGATCAAGTTTGACACCCGTGGTCTAAAGAATTCATCCAGTCTCTTTCCACAGGTGGGATGAGAGACAGAAGCTAAGCTGAGGTTACTTGATTTTTTTTCCTAACTGAATGGCAAGTTCAGTCTTGTGCACGCTCTTTTATTTATTCATTCATTCATTCATTCATTCATTCATTCATTCATTCATTCATTCATTCATTCATTTATTTATTTATTTATTTATTAGATTTCTAGACCACCCTTCTCCCGAAGGACTCAGGGCGGTGTACAGCCTTAATTAAAACACATAGACACACAATACAAATCCCAAATTTAAAACACATTTAAAATGAAATATTTAACCGGCCAGTTTAAAACTAAAACGGTCAAAGACCGATATAAAACCCTAGAATATAAAATTATAAATAGATTAATACAATTAAAATTCAATTAAAATTAAGTTAGACTAAAATATTAAATTAAAATAATATTTAGGCTAGTCCTGCCCGATTGAATAGCAGAGTCTTCAGTTCCCGCTTGAAGGTACGGAGGTCGGGAAGTTGGCGTAGCAATTTGATTGCTTTCTACGCATAAAAAAAAAAAATCCAGTTTCAAACTCTGCTCCGTTTCATTTTGTTCCAAATATCTGATCTACTCTGCCTCTAACTTGATATTTGTGGTTGGGAGCAGTGGTGGTATTCAGCTGGTTCAGGCGAACTGGTAGTGGCGACTGCACGTGGGCCTGCCCTCCAAGCTGCCCCGGTGCTATGCTGTCCTATTTAGCCATGTTTTCTAAGCCGTGCGCATGCATGCAAGCTGGGCGCACGAGCAAAGTGCATATGCGACAGACCGCTAGCACGCACGGAAGGCGTGTGCTCACATTTTCGGTACGCAGCGAAGCAGTGGTAAAATTATATGAAACCCACTTCTGGTTGAGAGACAATAGCAGTAGGCTACTTCTGGAGACTGAAAAAACAAGAACGGCTGCAGGATTTGTATTTGGCTAATCTGAAGAAAAGAAGAATTAGGGGAGACATGATAGCAGTATTCCAGTATAGGGGCTGCCACAAAAAGATGGGGTCAAATTATTCTCCAAAGCACTGGAAGGCAGGACAAGTAACAATGGTTGGAAACTAATCAAAGAGAGAAGCAAACTTGGAATTAAGGAGAAACTTCCTAACAATGAGGACAATTAACCAGCTGGCCTTCAGAAATTGTGGGCAGAACATCACTGGAATTTTTAAAGAAGAGACTGGACAGTCACTTGTCTGAAATAATATAGGTTCTCCTCTTGAGAAGGAGGCTGGACTAGAAAATCTCCAAGGTCCCTTCCAACTATTCTATTCTATTCTATTCTATTCTATTCTATTCTATTCTATTCTATTCTATTCTATTCTATTCTATTCTATTCCAAGTCTACTCCAGTCTAGTCTAGTCTAGTCTATTTTAGTCTAGTCTAGCCTAGTCAAGTCTATTTTAGTCTACTCTACTCTACTCTACTCTACTCTACTCTACTCTACTCTACTCTACTCTAGTCAAGTCTAGTCTGCTGCAGAAATAAAAATCATCATTAGATGGCAGGAAAGAGTCAATTCTCTGTATCACTTTGTTGCCATCTAACAGTTGCTCCCAGGTTTGCATTCTAAGTAGGTCAGGTCGAATAATAATTCACCTGCAAATAGAAAGCTGTTTTTTCCTCTGTTGGGCTGAGCAGCTGACTTCTGAATAACCTTCTCTGAACGGAAAGTTAATTTATGCAAAAGAAGCCGTGTTAAGAGTTGGATGGGGAAACTGGCAGAAAATCCCAGCACTGTACCTCTGCTGCCAATAAAACTATATAGGCATATCAAAGAAGATCAAGGAGTCAAGCTTGATTGGGAGGAAATTTTTTTCACTGGGCCTTTGAATGTTTAATGACATGGCATTCTTGCCTTTTCTGATTTAGCTATTTTCATCAAAATTACCAAACATAGAAATGCGCCTTCAGAGTAGATATTCTACTGGTTAGCAATGGCTTTTCCTTCTTAGACCCATGAAAATGATGATGGTTTTTTCGGGCATTTCTTGATATCTTCTCAAAATGACTTAATTTTAAGCACTGGGGTAACTTTTGGCAGGGATGCGGTGGCTCAGAAGCTAAGACTCTGAGCTTGTCGATTGAAAGGTCGGCAGTTCAGCAGTTTGAATCCCTAGTGCCGCATAACGGGGTGAGTTCCCATTACTTGTCCCAGCTTCTGCCAACCTAGCAGTTCGAAAGCACGTAAAAAATGCAAGTAGAAAAATAGGAACCACCTTTGGTGGGAAGGTAACAGTGTTCCATGCGCCTTTGGCGTTTAGTTATGCTGACTACATGACCATGGAGACATCTTCGGACAGCGCTGGCTCTTCGGCTTTGAAACGGAGATGAGCAACGCCCCCTACAATGACTAGCACATATGTGTGAGGGGAACCTTTACCTTTACCTTTAACTTTTGGCAAGCTGCAAAAGTCATGCAGTGAATTGATTCATCCATCCATCCTACCCTATATTGCTAAGGCAGTCGTGTTTATAGGCTTTTTAATGCTTTTCAAGTTATCTTTAGAATTCAACTCTGCATAAAGGTAAAGGTAAAGGTTCCCCTCGCACATACGTGCTAGTCGTTGTCGACTCTAGGGGGCGTTGCTCATCTCTGTTTCAAAGCCAAAGAGCCAGCGCTGTCCGAAGATCTCTCTGTGGTCATGTGGCCGGCATGACTCAACGCCAACGGCGCACAGAACACTGTTATCTTCCCACCAGAGGTGGTCCCTATTTTTTCTACTTGCATTTTTACGTGCTTTCAAAACTGCTAGGTTGGCAGAAGCTGGGACTAATAATGGGAGCTCACCCCGTTACACAGCAGCACTAGGGATTTGAACCGCCGAACTGCCGACCTTTCGATCGACAAGCTCAGTTGTCTTAGCCCCTGAGCCACCTTGCAACTTTGCATAGAACTGGAAAATAATTATTCTCTAAGTGGGGGTGGGAAACTGATTCTGTCTGGATGCTACATCAGAACATATTTCCGAGTTTGCAGTTTCCTTGTACTTCAAAGCACTGGAAGCAACGATAAATATACGATGGCTTCAAAACATATTTTGTTTGCAAAAATGCCGAACAGGTCCCTCTATTAGATCTGCAGGCATTAAAAAAATATATATCCTTCCATTAATTTGGTGAAATCAGACGGCCATCTCAATGTCAAATTCTCATATGATATTGTGAATTATAACTACCAAACCATTTCTACAGATTTGCAGCCATTTTATTCAGCGGCAGCGGCATGCAGACCTGGGAAGCTGTTTAAAATCTTTTAAGAATGGGTTTCATTCATAATTATGCAGGGTTAAGCTCAGCAGTATTTAGGGGAGTTAAAATTCACAGTTAGGTAGAAGTAGCGCCACACCTCGCATTTTAAATGAGTTATCTCCTGCCTGCCCCCCCTGTCCCACAAAGCTTTAGGTATTAAAACAGAGGCTTTTTCAAAAATTTAAATTAAAAGGATAATAGTGAGAAAGGGAGGAACTGTGAAAAGTTGAGGGTTTTACTGTTTTTAAAAATTCACTCACGCTTTTAAAAAAAAATTAATGAAACTGTTCCCAGGATCCAAGGCAGTGGTGGGTTTCAAATTTTTTTACTACAGGTTCTGTGGGGGTGGCTTGATGGGGGTGGCATGCCTTGGTGGGCATGGCAGGGGGAAAGATACTGTAAAATCTCCATTCCCACCCCACTCCAGGAGAAGCATACTGTAAAATTCCCATTTCTTCCCGATCAGCTAGGACTTGGAAGGCAGAGAATAGATGGAGGCGGGGCCAGTCAGGATTTTTACTACCGGTTCTCCAAACTACACAAAATTTCTGCTACCGGTTCTCCAGAACTGGTCAGAACCTGATGAAACCCACCTCTGATCCAAGGGCTTTCAGAAGTGGGAAATGTATGATGCACTACGCAGAGACATACAAAGAGAAATTAAAAATCAGTCCAAGAAGAAAATATGGACAAATCATGGTTTAATAAATTCCTGTCTGTCAATGTTAAACATCCTACACAACAGATCAGCTGACCAGTGGTGAAATTCAATTTCTTTTACTACTGGCTCTGTGGGTGTGGCTTGGTGGACATGGCAGGGGAAGTATACTGCAAAATCTCCATTCCCATTCTACTCAAGGGGAAGGATGCTGCAAAATCCCCATTCCCTCCCCACTCCTAGAGGAAGGATATTGCAGAATCTCCATTCCCTCCCCACTCTGGGGCCAGCCAGAGGTGTATTTGTCGGTTCTCCAAACTACTCAAAATTTCCGCTACCAGTTCTCCAAAAGCTGTCAGAACCTGCTGGATTTCACCCCTGCAGGTGTCTCTGTCTCAAATTGCTTCGTATTTCAGGAAATCATTAAATTTCATCAGATGTCACATAAGCTTCTTGAACAAGCATATCCAACAGTAGGATATTATATAAAGTTTCACTTTTCTCACACACACACACAAAAAAACTTCTTCAGATTTTGTAAACTCACAAAAATGTTTTTTTCAGAGCTTTTGAATGATCTTGGGTCTACGTACAAATGATTTTGTAGGTCTTCAAAAGTGTTGAGAGATATCACGGATATGTTCCTGGTCTCAAGTTAATGACAAAGTGACAAACTTTTCCCAATACAGTTTACAGATTTTTCCTCTTCCTTCAAAGAATTGATTGACACACACAAGCTAGTGTTAAGATGATGGACTGGAAACAGGAAGCCCCAGTTTTTTTTTTGTTTTTGTTTTTTTTGTTTACATTTATACCCCGCCCTTCTCCGAAGACTCAGGGCGGCTTACAGTGTATAAGGCAATAGTCTCATTCTATTTGTATATTTTTTTTACAAAGTCAACTTATTGCCCCCCCCAACAATCTGGGTCCTCATTTTACCTACCTTATAAAGGATGGAAGGCTGAGTCAACCTTGGGCCGGGCTTGAACCTGCACCTCCTCCTCCTCCCCTCTCCCTCTCTCTCTCTCCTATAGCCTGGTAAATTAAAAATATCTAATTATCTACTCACACTTGACTAACATAGTAGATAAGGAACCATAATCTTCAATGAAAAGTTCTTCATCTTTAACACAAAACAAAGCCACAGTGCTAATTTCCACATTTCGTGTTTATGAAAAACAGAAGAAAAGATACCAAAAAAGAAGAATAGTTGTAGCTCAGTTTCATTACCCAAACTAGGTAACATCTGTTGTGGTCGGCCAGCTGCCTGCAGAGCTGGCAACGAACAGCGATGAGGCTAAGGAAGAACATGGGCCAGTCCGGGATGCTGGGGAAGGCCCAGATGAGGGATCTGTGTCGGAGGCAGAGATAGGGCCAGGGCCATCTGGGAGTGATGTGTGGACTCTGGAGACTCCAGAGGCTGACAGTAGTGAGGCAGAGGAACAGGAGGAGCCTGTTCCTAATGCACATATGAGAAGAGCTGCCAGAAGGCAAGAGCAGCTAAAGCAGAGAGGACGACTCAGGAGTAGGGCCAAGAGATGATTGGCCTCTCCCATAAGGCTTAAAAGACCAGCAACGGTGTTTGGGCTCTTTGTCAGAAAACAACGTTGATAGAATTTCTCCTTGTCTTGCTGCATTTATTTCTTGTCAATGTCTTCTGCTTTTAAACTTTTGCCAAGTAAAGCCTTTGGCAGTTTGCCTAATTGCACTAACCAAGGTCGGTGATAAGACTGAAGAATTGTGTTATGAAGAATTTGTTTTGATTTAGTTTGGACTTACGCTGAGAATGAGTTAATTCTCAGCTGTTCTAATAAAGTCTGTTTGTTTTTGAACTGATTGCATCTAATAATACCTACTTGGGCCTGGGTCACAACATCATCCGTGTTATTGGACTGATGATGTTACCTAGTTTGGGTAATGAAACATCTGCAAAAAAACCACCCAGCTCAGAAGAAAAGATGTTTGTCGAAACTTGTTGTTGGTGTAATAGAATAATTAAGTATCTGAGTTAAATGTTAATTGTGCAACCATTTTATAACCAAATTAAAAAAAAAATGTAAGTAACAGCTTGTGAGAAGAGTGATAATGACTGGAACCGCAGCAGGAAGAAGAGGGAATCAAACACTTTCACATAAATACAGTTTTGACGATAATCACTTATTTGAAGCCCCCAATTTGCTTTGCAAAATCACCCATGGAAAAATAACAAAAATATCGGAGGAAGAGCCCAGCAAGTAAGTATTTTATCAGCAGAAGAACAGGTTAAATTAATCTCTAATATGCCCTAGTAAAAATTACACACATCATATCACATCATTGCCTGATATGTTTGTATTCAAATACACTTAAATACATGTGTTTAAATTCCTTAATGCCATTCCATTTTGGTCATGAGTAATGGGAAAGAGGGCTCCAGACTGTGCCCCTCCCAAAAAAAAAAAGTTTATTTCAAGGGAAATGTTCTCAAAAAATTGAAAAAGTCTATTTTATTTAATATTAAAGTATAATTTTATTTTATTATTACCTGTGTTTCCCCAAAAATAAGACCGGGTCTTATATTAATTTTTTGCTCCAAAAGATGCATTAGGGCTTATTTTCTGGTTAGGTCTTATTTTGGGGGAAATACGGTACTAAATGCACCCATCTAGCTGACAATCTTAACTGGGCATTTTTTTGGGGGTAGGGCTTATATTACAAGCATCCTGAAAAATCATGCTAGGACTTATTTTCTGGTTGGGTCTTATTTCCGGGGAAACAGAATATTACATCATAATGAAAGGAAAAGAGTATCTGTGAATGTGATATACTTTTCACATGGAATATTGTGCAGGGACATTTTTTTTTAATCCATACCTATGAAAAAGCTCTTGTTTTTATAAACAGAGGATATATCCTTTCCTGTAGATTAGGTAGAAAAATTATAGATTCTAAATCTGATTGTCCAAATGCCCATTCATCAGCCTCCAGCCTCCCTTTTCCTTTTGGGAAGAAGATGAGGAACAAAATAGGGTCCTTAAACCTTGAAGGTTCTTAAGAACCAACTTTGACCACTAAAAATCCTGAAGCTGTTGTGGCCCGCCAGCTGGACTCAGACGATGAGGAGGTTGGGAAAGAACCTGGGCCAGTTCTGGAGTCTGGGGGAGGCTCTGATGGATGCTTTGCATCAGACACAGAGATAGCCAGGGCTGTCCGACATTTCCCAGCCACCAGAGAGGCAGCTGTGTTTAGAGGCTGATATGAATGAGGAGGAAGAACAGCTGGGCCCTGTTCCAGATGCAATTATGCACAGAGCTGTTAGGAGAAGAGAACAGCTGAGGGCAAGGAGTCGACTCAGGAAGCAAGGCACATGTGGATGCTGAATGGCTCCTCCCTGGCTGGGGAATAAATAGAAGGATAGGGGAGTGGCGGTCATAGGAGACAACCGTTCAGATTTCTGAAGATTTGGCTCATCGTGTTTCGTGCCACAGAGACTGCTTGCTGGAACTTAATTTGCAGACTTTCAGCTGGGAGCTCACGGCCTTGCAATTGTCACAAGGAACTGATAAGGTCTGTTACTGCAGTTAACCCTTTAAAGGACTATTGCCTGGAATTTTTGATGCGTGAATGTCATTAATTCACAGGAGATAAATAAAGAAGGGATGTTCATGACAAGGAGTCTGTTTCTTGTTTCTGCTAAGGCTGGGCCAGAACAGAAGCATCCTATTCTACCTCCAAAAATCAAACTCCTGGCAACTGATTTAACCCCTTGCTTCTCACAGTAGTAATATGATTTATTAAAGTAAATATGATATGGCCACAAGAATGTTATCATCTGATCTACTTCCAGTTCAGGATCAATTTATCACCCAATACATGAAGGTGATTACTTTTTAAATTTCTTTCCTTGGTTTTCTTTGTTCTTAGACTTTCCTGTGAATTAAGTTTCACTGATAATGGAAGAGTTTGCATGTGGCTTTTCACAAAACCGCCTGTTGAATTCTCAGCAGCTGGTGAACCAACCATTAAATCTTCCTCCATAAATGCCCTGCTTACTTTTGCTTCCTTGTTGGAAATACTTAGTCCAAATAGAACAGTTTCCTCCATGGAGATACCCAACTGTTGTGACCCAGGCCCAAGTAGGTAGTAGGAAACTCAGTCCGTGAAAAAAAAAAAAACTTGAGAATTACTTCATTCCCAGCATAGTTCAACTCAAATTAAAACAAATTCCTCAGTCCTATCACAAACGTTGGTCTAATTAGGCAAACTGCCAAAGGCCTTTCTTGGCAGACGTTCAGAAGTCACAAAATTAAATGCAAGACGTAGACGAAGAAGAAGCTACCAATGTTGTTTTCCGGCAAAGCCCAAACGCCATTGTTAGTCTGTTTTAAGCCTTATGGGAGGGGCCAATCATCTCTTGGCCCTACTCCCGAGTTGTCCTTTTTGCTTGAACTGCTCTTGCCTTCTGGCAGCTCTTCTCATGCGTACATTAGGAACAGGTTCCTCCTGTTCCTCTGCCTCACTACTGTCAGTCTCTGGAGGCTCTGGAGTCTGACCTCACTTCCCGATGGCCCTGCCCCCACCTCAGCCTCAGCACTGTCCGACTCCATTGCCAGCTCTGCAGGCTGCTGGTGGACCACAACACCAGCTTGAAAGCATTTGCAAGTTTATTCATGCCCCAACTTGAAATTATAGTTTTACCGGGAACCTTTTAACAGCAGAAATTCTGAATGTATTTTGTAATTTGGGTATTAAAAGTTTCTAGATTTTATTGCATCTGCTGCATGTTCATTTCATTTGATGTAGAGTTTTTAACTGTATCACTTGATGCTCTAGAATCGGAAGTGAGGAAGACTATACAAATGTTTCACATAAAAAAAATGCACCCTTGCTTGATCAAAAGGGTTTCTAGAACAAATTTCATTCAAGCTGTATTATCTGGATAACTGTAGATCTGCAACAGTAGTGGGATGCTACCAGTTCTTCCCGGTTCGGGAAAGTCGGCAGAGGAAATCTTGATATGAGAGTGAACCGGTTCACTCCTAACATCAGTTGGGCCCTCCGACCCGCCCCCGTTCTATATCTACCTTCCATTGAGGACCTGTATACTGCACGAGTCAAAAAGAGGGCTGTGAAAATATCTACAGACTCCTCACATCCTGGACATAAACTGTTTCAATTCCTACCCTCAAAACGATGCTATAGAGCATTGCACACCAGAACAACAAGACACAAGGACAGTTTTTTCCCCAAATGCCATCACTCTGCTAAACAAATAATTCCCTCAACATTGTCAAACCATTTACTAAATCTGCACTACTATTAATCTTCTCATCATTCCCATCACCCATCTCCTCCCACTTATGACTGTATGACTGTAACATTGTTGATTGTATCCTTACGATTTATACTGATATTGATTGTTTCCTGATTGCTTATTTGTAGCCTATGACTATCATTAAGTGTTGTAAGTGTTGTACCATGATGAAGGCATCTTTTCTTTTATGTACACTGAGAGCATATGCACCAAGACAAATTCCTTGTGTGTCCAATCACACTTGGCCAATAAAAAATTCTATTCTATTCTGTTCTGTTCTGTTCTGTTCTGTTCTGTGAGGCATGGCAGAGTGGATTGCCATGCCTCAGCTGTTTTTGTACTCAATGCACTTGCGCAAAATGCAAGTTTGGTGTGCGTGTGGGCAAAGTGAGCCTGCTCATGGCGATCACGCGCAAAGCACGTGCACGATGCGAACTGGTGGTAAAATTGGTTAGAACCCACCATTGATCTGCAAGCATCCAAGACTGCTCAATTATAGAACAAAAAAAGTCTTAATGCCAATCTGACCTACAGGGCAAAACAAAAAAAAATCAAAATATTCTGTACTAATCTTATATCTATCTCTTATATATTTTTGACACTCACTTTCTATCCAACAATAGCCGAGAAAATTAGAATTCCACAAGCCATTCAGGCAAGCTTTTGCTTGTTCCCATCAGACAGAGGAAAGTAGACATTATCCAACAATCAGCTGGCAGTAGGAGGCAAAGAGGAAAGGGGCTCATGTTAAAGAGAGAGAGGAAAAAATATCTTCTCTTTTCTGTTGTAAATTGCAAAATTCACAGTGTCCTGAAAGCACTGGGAGGAATGCGCAGTTGCTCGTTTGATCTCCCACTGTTTTGTTGACCTTTCCTATTGGGTTGGTAGCAGGAGATGAAAAGGAGTTTTATTCTTCATGAGATAGTTATCTGCTAAACACGGGGTGAACGTGCCAAAAGTAGCACTTAGACAACAGAAGCCACCGTTTTTTGTGAAGGAAAAGGGAAGGTCGTTGGGAACCATGCATAAACCAACGGGCTGCCTATGTTCAGGGGTGTCAAACTCGAATTCATTGAGGGCCACTTAGGATGGCTGCACTCAGCTATGTTTTCGCTGGCAGAGGCACCAAGAGCTGGTCCTTCACTGTTACCAGAGCGGCCCTGCAGGCCAGATCTAAGCACCCCATGCCTTGAGTTTGACACCCCTGGCCTATGTTGATATTTGTTGTTATTGTCAATTGCTGTTCTGTCCTCCCTCGCCTCTGTCCGAGTGATGGCTTAATTAGCCGGCACTATCAGCTCCGGCAACAGAATAGCCAGCATCTGCCAAGAGCCTCTGTTATCTTCCATGATGTTGATGAGTCACCCAGGAACAAACGGCAGCTCAATCAGTGGATTTGCCTGTTACAAAGAGACACAGCAGCTCTCGCTGCCTTTTATATCCTGTGGGGTGCAGTTCCATAACTCAGCACTTCCTAGGCCTGCCCCACCCTTGCTTCTATTGTTCCCTCCTCTCCTGCCTACAAAACCTAGGGTTCAACCAAGCATGATTGCCATCAGCTGGGTCTGCAGGCATGGGCTGGGGTGGGGTGGGGAAGAGTCAGGGAATGGAGGCCTCATTATCTCTTCCACCTGGCCTGTTTCTGGCTCCTGGAGCTGAGCCAGGGAAGCCGGTGCTCCCGAGGTAAGTCCCGATGGCCCTTCCCCCTCACTGTCCAAGTCACTTTCTGGCAGCAGGGCCAGCTCGGGGGATGCAGACACAACAATTGCGAAGTCATGTCCGACCCATGGACAACGTTCCTCCAGGCCTTCCTATCCTCTACCATCCTCTGGAATCCATTTAAGCTCACACCTACTGCTTCAGTGACTCCATCCAGCCACCTCATTCTCTGTCGTCCCCTTTTTCTTTTGCTTATGTTGATATAATGAATGGTAATTTTAGATCGGGAATGAAATGAAAGCGCTTGACTGTATGTTCTTCCAACGTACCAGCGTCATATCTCCAAGTACTTTGAATTAGAAGGTTTAGAAATGATACAGAAGGCAAACACACCGGTCCAACAAGTAAACTTTCAACCATGGATCTTCAGGACCTGATTAGATTGTCTACTCTACTTTGCAAAAGACCCTCAAGAATCTTCCAGTTTCATTCTAACCTTATCTGGTCAGAAATACATTTTAGCAATTGCAGTGAAATTTCTTCCCAGGTAAATCTGTTTAGGGTTTGAAGCAGAAACATGTTTTAGCTTGGCAATCCATTGAAATCCACTGAATCTGAGTTCTTCATTAAGATCATTATCACTAAATGTCAATGCATGTATCCCCATATATGTAATGCTACAGGATGCTCCATTCAAACATTATCTGAATTTCTGGCAAGTTTAATATATTTTACTGGAATTTGATTGCTGGGTTGTTAAAAATCATTTAAAAAATCATTTTAATTTTAAAAATCATCAGGCTGCAGTGTAAGCAAAGACTCTGAACTCTGCTGAAAAGCGAAGGTTCCTTAAAATTTTATTTTCACTGCAAATATGACGAGTAAAGCTACACTTAAAAGGTTTCTACAGGCAATTCAGATTTATACCGGCATAACACATCTTCTTCTTATGCACAATTTAAATATACGCCTAAAAATAATATGAAATTATTGCAAATTATGAGTGATGGACAAGCATGTGTAAATCAGGTCTACTTTTAAGGTTCTATCTAAGGGAATCATTATCATATTAAGTTATTTGTCTTTTTGTGCAGTCATAAACATTCTCAAAATGAGTGTGTTGGTACCCACAGAGTAAAATCAGAAAACCCTCTGACCTGGAGAAATGTGTTACAACTGCCATTTTGGTCACAAGAAACAAAATTTGTTGGATGAATTCCTTTTTGCTTATCCATGAACAAGAATGGTTCATTTTCATGGACAACCGAAAAGAAAACAGAATTATTTTGTTGGTTGATTTTAGAAATGTGTAAGACTCTAGGTGGTGAATAGTACAATCATATAATTCTACAATTAAACAAACACTTCAAATGTCACAAGCAAGCAATTATTTATCACAGTCAAACACAGAAGACCTTACACTCATTCTAGCCAAGGTCTGGGAAAGAGCTCTTTTGAACATGGGCAAAGTGCAGTCAAAAATACCTGGTGAGCATTTTCTGGTGGGGGGCAGAATGGTGATCAAGATATTTTATTTATTTTTAATTTTATTTATTTATTTATTTGTCAAACACAACAATATATATATATAAGTAGAAGCATGAAATAACTATACGAATTGGATACAACCAAAGAGAACATTAAGACAGGAACGGTAGGCACATTTGTGCTCTTATGCACACCCCTTACAGACCTCTTAGGAATGGGGTGAGGTCAACAGTAGATAGTTTTTGGTTAAAGCTTTGGGGATTTTGGGAAGAGACCACAGAGTCAGGTAATGCATTCCAGGCATTAACAACTCTGTTACTGAAGTCATATTTTCTGCAATCAAGATTGGAGCGGGTCATTGTATTATTCTTGATTGTTTTTGGGGGAAGTTAGGAATTGATGATTCTAGGGGTATAATTAAGTTGGGATGAAATTTTTTTAGCATATGTTTGTTTTATTTTAACTATTTTTGGGAAGAGACCACGGAGTCAGGTAATGCATTCCAGGCATTAACAACTCTGTTACTGAAGTCATATTTTCTGCAATCAAGATTGGTGCGGTTCCCTTTAAGTTTAAATCTATTGTGTGCTCGTGTATTGTTGTGGTTGAAGTTTATTATTCTCTGCTTTAACCGAGAAGGTACACATTTTAGATCCATTGGGTGTTATTGCTTGAAGGACGGAATTATTAAATTTTATCAATCAGCTTTGGTTTCATAACTTGAGATTTAGGAATGGGATTAAGAACTCATGGTGAGTAGATCAGAGATAATAGAGGCAGTGGTGGAATTCGTGTTTTTTTAACTACCGGTTCTGTGGGCGTGGCTTGGTGGGTGCGGCCAGGGGGGGTGACAGGCAGCACTCGGCTTCCTGCACTCCCTGGGAGCAAAACTGGGCCACCCCCTTTGTGATCCGTTTTGGGCCTAGGAGGCCTCCCTGAAGCCTCCTGGGAATGAAATCCGGGTGTGGGGGAACTCCTGGAAAGGGCCGGGTGGGAAGGGGTGGGGCCAGCCTGCAATTTAATTATCAGTTTGTCTGAACCGGCTAAATCCCATCACTGAATAGAGGTGAATAGAAGTATCATCTTCAAGTGTCCCCCCCCAAAAAAAATAGGGCTGGTTCTTTTAAGCCCTAATGACCAAACTACAGGTCGATATTAAGAACTCTGTCCAACCAAGTTTTCCTGAAAACGTATAGCTGAGAAAGGCTTCGGATGAATCCTGCAGAAAACGGATTGCCGTTCATTTCTTCACATCTATGTATAACATAGCCAAGCCATCTTGTTCTGTCTGCGCCCCCTGAGCTGGGCCCCCTGCCAGAAAGTGACTTGGAAAGTGAGGGGGAAGGGCCATCAGGACTTACCTCGGGGAGCACCGGCTTCCCTGGCTCAGCTCCAGGAGCCAGAGGCAGGCCAGGTGGAGGAGATAACAAGGCCTCCATCCCCTGACTCTTTCCCCCCCCCAGGCCACACCTCCAGACCCAGCTGATGGCAATCAGGCCTGGCTGGACCCTAGGTTTTGTAGGCAGGAGAGGCGGGAACAACAGAAGCAGGGGTGGCGCAGGCCTAGGAAGTGCTGAGTCATGGAGCCACACCCCACAGGTTATAAAAGCAGCAAGGGCTGCTATGCATCTTCGTAGCAGGCAAATTAACTGCTTGACTAGAGCTGAAGTACTGTTTGTTGACTCATTGGCATCAAGGGAGATAACAGAGACACTTGGCAGACGCTCGCTAGTTTGCTTCCAGAGCTGATAGTGCCGGCTAATTAAGTCATCGCTCGGACTGAGGCGAGGGGGACAAAACACATCTTGATTTCAAGGCATATAACCTCACAATCATTTAGAACAGGGGTCGCCAACCTTGTTCCCTTTAAGACTTGTGGACTTCAACTCTCAGAGTCCCTCAGCCAGCAAAGCTGGCTGAGGAACTCTGGGAGTTGAAGTCCACAAGTCTTAAAGGGAACAAGGTTGGAGACCCCTGGTTTAGAATACTTACACTCAAGAGTTGGAAACATTTTGGAGATTGTACACTCAATCTTGAATTTTATTCCCAGGCTTGAAAGGCTAGACTGACAAGTGCGGGGAGTGGAGGGGGGAAACATTCAACTGAAAATTAATCCTAAAATCAATGTTATGTGAATGCAACCACCAAGTGTCTGTCTCAATTGAGGGTATTTTTTTTAATCATTTATATTGTTTACAGCAGGGGTGTCAAACTCAAGGCCCATGGGCTAGATCTGGCCCACTGGGTGTTTAAATCTGGCCCATGGGACTGGCCTGGAAATAACAAAGGATCAGCCCATGGTGCCTCTGGCAGCCAAAACGGGGTAACAGAGGCCATCGAGGCTGGAAACGTTTTGGCCAGCAAGGTGCTGCAGGTGGCTGTCAAAGCTGAAAATGGGGTGTGCCCCCCCGAACCCCATTTTGACCAGCAGGGTGCTGCAGGAGGCATCCGTCCAGTGGTGGGATTCAGTCAGTTCGCACCACTTCGGGAGAACCGGTTGTTAAATTATTTGAATCCCACCACTGCATCCGTTCCCCTGATCGGCCCGTGGCGGAGAACTAGAATGCTAATCCGGCCCTCGAAGAAATCTAGTTTGACAACCCTGGTTTACAGGGTCCTTATGTTTACTACAGAGATGCATATTAATAAGAACTGTGCACTGGACATTATTTGGATGTGCAATATGAGAACTATATTCATAGCACAATGGCAAGGTTGTTTAGTTTTGTCTTTGGGGCGATGCTGACTCTAGGCCGCTGTCTGAACGAGTCCTTGCAATTTTCTTGATGAGATTTATGGAAGTGGTTTTGCCATGTCTCAAGGTCACCCATTGGTTCTAGCAGGACTAGAACTCACGGTCTCCCGGTTTCTAGCCTTTTGCCTTAACCACTACACCAGACTGCCTCTTGATGGCAAATGTAAGAAGCTGGAAAACACTGGTTGGGTGAAAACCGCCTAGAATGCTTCCGACTGTCCTTAAAACAAAACATGCCCATGTCAAAACACGTCTAAATCAACACACGCTACTCTTCATTTGTAAGAAAGAAGGGAGTATATACGTGTAATAAAAGTCTTGTTATTCTGTTCGTTCCCATTGTTCTGTTTCCATTCATTTGTTCTGTTATTTATTCATTATGCTTACAACTTGTTTCATTATGCATTCATTTGAGTTCATTTGTTTGCTGAAACTGGTGTTTTTTTTTTATGTTTGTTTGTTTCTTGTCACGCACCAGGAAACAGTCTCTTTGGAAGCTCTTGGAGATGTGCACAATTCACTATTCTGAGACAGAATTGCATCAGAGACATGACGGATCACTGTATTTTTCCAGAAAATTATTGAATCTCCCCAGGAACAACCAGATTGGCATAATCTGGGGGGTGGGGGGAATACTTTTTTTGCATTTCTTGGAACAGTACATTTTGTACCCATCTTGAGCTCAAAATTCTGTCTCCTAAACTGCTTTAAGGAACGCGGTGGCAGAGTGGCTAAGACGCTGAGCTTGTCGATCAAAAGGTCGGCAGTTCAGCGGTTCGAATACCTAGCGCCGCCTAACAGGGTGAGCTCCTGTTATTTGTCCCAGCTTCTGCCAACCTAGCAGTTCGAAAGCACATAAAAAATGCACGTAAAAAAAATAGGGACCAACTTTGGTGGGAAGGAAACAGCGTTCCGTGCGCCTTTGGCGTTTAGTCATGCCAGCCACATGACCACGGAGACGTCTTCGGACAGCACTGGCTCTTTGGCTTTGAAACGGAGATGAGCAGTGCCCCCTAGAGTTGGGAACAATTAGCACATATGTGTGAGGGGAAGCTTTATCTTTAAGCTACTTTAGACCATATTCTGGTGATATTCTATTTAGCTAATTTATTCTTCTCCGACCACACCGTAAGCGTTTCGCTTGAAAGAAATGGCAGCTACAAAAACAATCAACCTCCAAACTCAGTTTCTGTAATTTCATCATCCTTACAATAATGTGAGGTGTTTTTTTTTTTAAAAAAAATAAAATAAAATATGAAACTCCCCAAAGAGGTGGCATTATTTTTAGTATAAATGAATATGATATTGAACGGACTTCACTGGGATTCTTTTTTTTTTCCTTTCTTTTTTTCCCTGCAAAATTAATTCACATCCTTTTCTGTGAACTCTATTATGAGATGACCTCAAAAGAGCTTCTGCTAGCGGACAAAATGGTAATATGTGGAAACCAAGAGCTGTTTGCATGCATTCCCTCTTTGCTTCTCCTCTCTCTTCACCTCAATTATTTTCTCTTGAATTAGATAAATGAAAAATGGGGTGGTTTAGTAAGCAAGATCGAAAGCCTCCGTGTCTTACCAGTAACCGATGCATTCCGAAAGTTTTCTCAAGGTAACGTGAAGATAATATGAACGGAAAACTTGGAAACGACTCAAAATAAAAACAAAAATAATAAAAAAAAATGAAGACGCTGATGTTTAAAACGTTTAATGTTACTTATTGATTTTGGTCAACGACAACAACAACAAAAAAAATGCAACAGAAGTACACAGACTTTGTCATTTGCTAATACAATCTTAATACAATAGGGAGATTATAACCTCTACTGTATTGTAGCTTTGACACCTGAGAATGATTGTCAACAGTGGACAGATCACCTGTTTCACTTGTTTTAAATAAAATTTGGGTGATTTTTAATACAAAAGGGTAGGGGGAAAATGCATAACCATTAAACCAGAATGATATGAGTGAGCAAACATTAAGCGTCTTCACAAATCGTGTCCTTTGACCCCTCGTGGGAATCAGCAGGAAGAAAATATTTATCTTCAATAATAATAATAATAATAATAAAAATCGAAGCACCATCTTTAACACTGAATTTTGTGCATTCAAGAAAGGCATACTGTGAAGTCAAGTGATTGCTTAAGTGTACAAGGCATAAACGGATGCAAAATAATCTTTTCATATAAATATAACAGATACAAAGCACCTATTTAAATAGGGAAATTTGCAGTTTATGGCAGGAACTTGAAAACAAACAAACGTGTTTTTTTTTAAAAAAAAATACCCTTAAAGATGTTTAAATAGAATTCCCCTAATCTCTTGTGTTGGTTGTTGTTGTTGTTGTTGCTTCCTCACTAGAGAAAGCGATTTTTAGCAAAACATAATCCCTGCTGTATCGAAACAATAGCTTGTTAAAATGATGACGTGCGGTCCGAGCAGGCAATCAAAATGCATTTGTCCTTAGTGGAGGATGAACATTTTTGAAGGGACTGACTGGCTGATAATACAATTATTTTTTTTCCCCTCCCGCCTTCTTAGGATACAGGTATTTTCTCAGGATTCTATAAGTGCCCAAAACTAAGTTGGCTGCCAGAACACTTCAACAGGGGGAAAAAAGGGGGTGGGGGATTCAGCTTTATACTCTATAGCAGGGGTCTCCAACCTTGGTCCCTTTAAGACTTGTGGACTTCAACTCCCAAAGCCCCTCAGCCAGCTTTGCTGGCTGAGGGACTCTGGGAGTTGAAGTCCACAAGTCTTAAAGGGACCAAGATTGGAGACTCCTGCTCTATAGTACTATATTGGCTTGAAGGAAGAAATACTGGCTATTTTCCAAAACGCTGAAGGTTTTGCATGAGAATGTGCCAGTTTTGAGGACACGATGAGACTATAGTTGGATGATCACAGGTTAACATGAAGACATGATGTACTGGAAAAGTGGAAAAAGAGAAGAGAAAACAGCTTCTCTCTACTGTATTGCAAAACATGAACCTGGATCTCAGGCATGGGTATAGAATGGAGCTGGTAGAAGTTCTCCAGAACTTCTGTACCAACTGTCTTGAGCATTAGGGAAACTTGTGGGGAAAAAAGGATTAAAGTATGGCAAGTATGAGGGAGAAGAAAAAAGGAAAGTGCTTTCGCCGAATTTAGGGGATTCTTTTGCTCTTATAGGCATGGCTTAGCCCAACCCATATGTCATTTTTCTTCTTTCTTTGGTAGGAGAATGGAATCAGTTTCCATTTTTCATTTTTGATCTCACTTCAAGACTTTTTTTTTAAAAAAAAAAAAAAACCGCATTCAACTTGATTGTTTTAATGCATTCCACCTGGCTATAAATGTGTATAAACCTAGCTATAAATGTCTGTAAATGTAATAGGATATAACGTGTATGTGTGTGTGTGTGTGTGCATTCACACCAGGGGTGGTATTCATTCACCTTTGCTACCGGTTCACAAATGGGAGTGTGCGCGGTTCGCTTACACACGCCATCTACACGCATGCACAGAGTCTTACACGCATGCACAGACAGTCAAGAACAGGACGTGATGATGTTTGGGCAGGTGGGCGGAGCCTCCCGTAGCCATCGCTACCGATTTTCCCGAACCGGATACGACCAGCTGAATACTCACCACTGATTCGCACACAAACAAACAAACACAATTATAACCTATTGATTTAAGTGGTAACTAAACACATAAAGGGTTTGAACCTTTCGGAAAATACTGTCAATGGGGAAAGATACTTTTTTTTTTTCCAATCCAATCCCAATAATATTTCTAATGTTATAAATAAGTCAAGACTTAATAATAACATATTTTTAAATACATATATATTACGGTAGACCACTTTGAGATATTCCAGCTTCTTGGCTCAAAGGTCCTCTCGTTCTCTCTCTCTTTTTTTTCATGCACCGATTCAGCAAACTGACCGGGGCCAATCCATATTTTTCCATCCATAATTATAAATGCTGGGTTTTCTTCTCTTTTTACAGAGAATCAGTTCTGAGGTATAGACACCATGTTCTTTGTTGATCTAGCAAACGCTTAGAGCTTCCCTTTACAATAATAACAATCTTCTTGCCAATGCAGCATACTTAATTTTTTTTCTCGCTCCAAGTATTTTGACATCACCCATCATCCTCCAATTCTTCCAATAAATTAAAAAAACAAAGACATTTATTTTACTAATTAAATCTCGAAGGGAAATATTCTGTCAATGTTCCAGTCTTCTCAAGCGGATTGAAGAGGGAGATGAAGCCTGTTCTCCATTATTATTATTATTATTATTATTTAGTTCTTATGGAGGATGAAATGTGATTTTGCAGGGTGTCCATCCACAGCTGACCCCTTTTCTTGGACAAAACCATTCTCACATCCCTTCACTTCTCTCAAATCAGATCTCTTCTCTTCTGATCAACAAATGCTACCGTCACAGTAGTAACAACTCTTTTGCACACATATATATATATATATATCCTTTAAAAAAAAATAGTAAGACTCATTCAGAAGTCTTTTGGAAAAATAAGAAGCTCTTGCTTTAAATGGGTTTTCAGTTTTGCAGTTTTGACCCCGCCTCTTGGGAATCGGTTTCGTTAAAGGTCATTGTTCATCAGTCCCGTTTGTGTCTTTTTTTTTTTAATGATCCAACATAGGCTAAAGAGTTGGAAATTCATTCATGAATATTTCACTTACGAGCACCTACATTCATTTTACACGATTCCTCAATGTGGCCGGGGGATTGTGTGGTCTGCAGTGTTCCCACCTATAAAAAATAAAAAAAATATATATGTCTGCTTACCGGGATGTGAGCAGGGTTTGGCTACCCTACACCTATCACAAAATTGTATTCCTTTTTTTTTTTTTTCCTTCCTTCCCAAGGACAGATTCATTTTTCCACACCCTTAAATCCAATAACACTCCAATTAGCTTTAATTGTACACGGTCATTAATATGGCAAGGAGTTCAAGTTCAAGAGCGACAATTTAAAACCGAACAGGTTTATTTAATTATAAGTGTCCCGAATTTCAGTAACAGTGACAGAGTTGGAAGGGACCTTGGAGGTCATCTAGTCCAACCCCCTGCTCACCCAGGAGACCTGTACTAGGGATTCGAACCGCCGAACTGCCGACCTTTCTGCTCGACAAGCTCGGTTTCTTAGCCACTGAGCCACCTAGTCAGGCTTTCGTCTTCTTTTGCTTGGCATGCTGTGTATGGGCTGCAGGTGTGTGGGGGTTCTTTTGTGGTTTTTTGTGGTTTTTTGTATTTTAGTTAGTCCTTAAAAATGTAGAGTTATCATCCTGAAAGGGAAACAGAAGTTGCATTTGATTACTAAACTATGAGGGCCTAAACCAGTGAAATTTAACACTGGGGATAAAGAGGCCATAAAGAATTGCATTGCTAGCGTGAACGCGCTGTTAAACATAAATAGTTTTTTTTTTATCCGGTGCTAAAAATTTAATTGCTCTCCCTCTTCCCGCTAACATCCAGAAAATCAAAAGAAATGAGGTCGTAATAAACTTGTTATACAATTTTTCTTCACGTGAACCTTGACAGCTGTAATCCATGCAACTGGGAGGGGAAAAAATCAAGGGACATTTCCTAGATGTCAGTGGGAGAGAGGGAGATCAGACGGTATGGGGATTTTTTTATTTTTATTTTTTGCAAGCCAGCAAAAAGAAAAAAAAATATAGACCCCGTTTGGCATTATGGTTAAAGGCACCATAAGCTAGGATTAAAGAGCCGTGGTGGCGCAGTGGTTAGAATGCAATATTGCAGGCTAATTCTGATGACTGTCAGCAGTTCGATTCTGACCAGCTCAAGGTTGACTCAGCCTTCCATTCTTCAGTCAAATGAGGACTCAGATTGTTGGGGGAAATAGAATGATTCTATAAATCACTTTTTTGTAAATTAGAATGTGTGGGACTAATAAATTGAACATTTCCAACTATTGAGGGAGTCTTTTATAATTATAATTATATGCTTTTTCTCTACCATACCATGCAAAGTACGTTTAATAGCAATAGCTCTTATATACCACTTCATAGTGCTTTATAGCCCTCTCTAAGCGGTTTACAGAGTCAGCGTATTGTCTCCAACAATCTGGGTCCTCATTTTACTCACAAGGATGGAAGGCTGAGTCAACCTTGAGCCAGTGAGCATCAAACAGCTGAACTGCTGGCAGCCATCAGTCAGCAGAAATAGCCTGCAGTACTACATTCTAACCACTGCGCCACCACGGCTCAAGTTTAAGTGAGATTAAATGGTCTCCGTGGATATAAGACTGGACTTGTATTTTATTTTCCCGTTCCTAATTTATTGCTTGGGTCATTTGGCTTCCTGCTCCAAATTAAGCCATAATTTGTTACCAATTTCAGTAAGATAGCAAGCAAAACTAACTTATGCGTTGGCACAACTCAAACACTGCACTAAATTTGATGTTTGAACTATGCCAACCATAACTTAGCTTTTGGTAGACATTTAGGAAGCTTCTATGAAGGCAGTACATAGGTTTTATTGCTTTTTTTTTGTTCCTACATTCATTGATCAGCTATTTTCTGCCCTTCTGATACTCAAGCTTAGTTAAAGCGCCAATCGCAAAATTAAAAGGAAAGCGTACAATTAAAATCAACAGGAGATTAATTTTAACCACTTTTCAAATAAAAAATAGAAGCATACCTCAATGGGGAGTGCATTTGTACCCCCAGGATAACAAAGTAAAAAGCATCTTAGTTCATACCAGATAAATGAGCTCGGAAAAGGAGGACTGGATGGATGGATGGATGGATGGATGGATGGATGGATGGATGGATGGATGGATGGATGGATGGATGGATGGATGGATGGATGGATGGATGGACAAATGGATGGATGGATGGATAAATGGAGGGATGGAGAGATGGAGGGATGAATGGATAGATGGAGGGATGGTGTGCCAGAAAGTCACTGTCAGCTCTTAACAAACAAAATATCAAAAGTGGAGGACTTCGAAAGATCTTTTCCTGCTAATCTAAGGTTCATACCGGGAGAGGCAACCCTCAAATTCAGATTATAAACTATTTAGGACTTAAAAGGTCAGCACAAAAACTTCAAGTTATCTCAGTAGGCATATTGCTATCCTAGATATCTTTTACTACTAGGAATCATACGCTCTCAACACCATGGAGTTAGGTCAGCAGCAGTCTAACCACCATGTTTTCCAGCCACTTCAATTCCTGGAACATATTTCAGTGGCGGTCTAATGTAAAGCGGTAGAACATCTTCAAATGTGAATGACTGTTGCTAAGCTTAATTCGCTCAAGAGGGATTGCAGCTGGAGAAAAGGCGATAAATATGCAAACATGCCTCATGACACAACCATCCCTTGCAAATCTAAGAACGCCAAACGGAAAAAAATTAGCTTGTTCGCTCGTATTGTGAGTATTGTAGGGAACAATACAGCTAGGTGCAATCAGCATGCTGCTAGCATCTGTTCTAGAGTTACAAAAGTCCTTCTCCTTTACATAGTTGTTAAAATTCATAATGGGGACAATATAGCTGTCAGGGTTCCAACCAATGCCCTAATTAAATCATGAGCCTCAAGCCAAGCTTCAAAAGAAATCCAGATATTTTTTAGGAGCTGCATGTCCGCACATTCCCAAATGAAGCCAGCTCTGACCCTACATAATTTATGCTCCAATGATGACCCTGTTTTCCCCTTCCCCCCAGGGTGTGTCATCAATCCCATTCACCAATGGAGCAATTTTGCTGGTTGTACAGGTCACTCAACTCGGCTGCTGTAAGTGACCCTGGGATACACCCTTGAGAGAGATAAGCGTGAAATGTGCATCTGTCTTTGGCTGCTGTGCCATTTCGCCAGTTTCCCATCCCCACCCTGTCCTATAGCAACTTGAGAGCAGGCCAGGGGTGCTTTGCAAGTTGGCCTCTGGTGGCTCAGACTGCTAAGACAGTCTGTTATTAACACAGCTGCTTGCAATTACTGCAGGTTCAAGTCCCACCAGGCCCAAGGTTGACTCAGCCTTCCATCCTTTATAAGGTAGGTAAAATGAGGACTCAGATTGTTGGGGGCAATAAGTTGACTTTGTATATAATATACAAATGGATGAAGACTATTGCTTGACATAGTGTAAGCCGCCCTGAGTCTTTGGAGAAGGGCGGGATATAAATGCAAATAAAAAAAAACAATAGTACTGTGTGGAATATAAGTTGATGGCTTAAATATTGAACTTCAAACTTCCAGTCCTATTTTCTAAGTGCACCCCAGCAGGAAGGATTAAATTCACTGCAAAGAAATGTCTCCGAGACCATGTTTGTAAGTCAAGGACTACCTGTGTACACCCATTGTGAAAGGGATCCAGTCTCGGTTGTAGCTCTAATGTATGACTCTCTAATGTGGGAGGTGATCTAGTGACACTTGGTCTCAGTGACAAGAAGAAACCTCCCACTTACACTTCAGGAATAAAACACGATCCATTAGATCAAGGGTAGTCAACCATTTTATACCTACCACCCACTTTCGTATCTCTGTTAGTAGTAAAATTTTCTAACCACCCACCGGTTCAACAGTAATGCGCCGTGTATCGTCGTCTGAGCATGCCTCTCGTGCATCATGGATTGGGTTTTGAGGGGAGGCACCGGCTACCAACTCTGCTCGTCTGTTACAGCTGGGTGGTGTGGGGGGAGATGCACGAGCTATTCTGGGACGAGGCTCTTTTGTTTGCAGTCGCACTATAGCACCATTTAGTTTCACTTACATAACGTGAACTAAACTTATGCGCGGGCGATACAAATAGTATATTTTCAGAAAATTAAATTGTCACAGGGAATTTTATGAAAACCAAATGAAAATGTTTTTAAATAATGCGATGAAAATTTTTTAAAAAGTCAATTAAATTAAAAAAAAAAGGAAAGTGCTTCAGTATCGGACAAAACCCCTACCGCCCACCATGAAAGCTGGAACACCCGCTAGTGGGCGGTAGGGACCAGGTTGACTACCACTGCATTAGAGCAAGGGTGTCAAACTTAAGGCCGGGGGACTGGATCTGGCCCACGGGGTACTTAGATCTGGCCCATGGGGCTGCCCTGGAAACAGTGAAGGACCAGCCCACAGTGCCTCTGCCTGTGAAAATAGGCTCCCAAGCTTCATTTTCGGCTGCCATGACCTCTGGCAACCCCGGCAGAGGGTTGCAGGAGGCTATGGCAGCCAAAAACGGAGCTCGAAGCCCATTTTCACTGGCAGAATAGTTGGGCCACCACAGGCACCTCTGACAGGAGTGATGTTGAGCTGGCCGAGCCCCCTGGCCCTACCCCAGCCCCTCCCCAAGGTCAAACACAGTCCTAATACAGCCCTCAATGAAATCGAGTTGCATTAGAGTAAAAACAACATAGAGGGATCAGTATTGCAATGAAATATGGAGCGTTTTAATGAGTATAGGTGCAACAACAATTCTAAAGAGATGATTAGAAGCTCAAAAATTTGCTAAAGCCCTCAAGCTAGCATAACACTCCAAGTTCTAGCCATACAACTACTTTCTCCAAATGTTTACTTTATTGTTTAGAATCCTTGTTTGTACCAAATTGTTCTAATTCCCACATTCTCTAAAATCATGGTAAAGGAAAAGGTTCCCCTCGCACATATGTGCTAGTCGTTCCCGGCTTTAGGGGGGCGGTGCTCATCTCTGTTTCAAAGCCAAAGAGCCAGCGCTGCCCGAAGATGTCTCCGTGGTCATGTGGCCGGCATGACTCAACACCAAAGGCGCATGGAACACTGTTACCTTTCCACCAAAGGTGGTCCCTATTTTTCTACTTGCATTTTGTATGTGTTTTCGAACTGCTAGGTTGGCAGAAGCTGGGACAAGTAATGGGAGCTTACCCCATTACACGGCAGCACTAGGGATTCGAACCGCTGAACCGCCGACCTTTTGATCAACAAGCTCAGCATCTTAACCCCAGAGCCACCATGTCCCCAAAATCATAGGCTTAGTCTATAACACATCTGTGTTGTTTATAAGTATCCAAAGAGATAAAGAAATATTGACATGTAGGACCTTACAGGAAGGTAGAATTTTATACCCTTTTTTACTGAAGGTGAATAATTCTCTGATAGTCCTCGACGTACGATCACAATGGAGCCCAAGTTTTCTGTTGTTAAGGAAGACATTTGTTAAGCGACATTATGCAACTTTTCCTGCCACAGTTGTTAAGTGAATCTGGCTTCCCCATTGATTTTGCTCGTCAAAACATTGCAAAAGGTGATCACACATGGCCTTGGGACACAGCAACGGTCATAAGTATGAACCCATGGCCAAGCGTCTGAATTTTGATCACATGATCACGGGTCCGATACAAAGTGTGAAAAACAGTCGTAAGCCGCTTTTTCCAATGCTGTTGTAACTTTGAACGGTCACTAAATGAATTTTCCTAAGTCAAGGACTACTTGTATTAGGAAATCTGTCCCTCCTTGCTGCTATTCTCAAAGCGGTGGCTCGAAATCACCATAAGCGGTAAATAAATATGCCTTAAGGAGGATGATCTCAGATGGATAGCAAAATGTGCTTAATAAAATGCCCAATAAGAAAAAGTCGGCCCTATAAAATCAATACGATATTCTCAGAGGAAAGCCGTGCTATAGCCCGGTTGGAAACAGAAGGCTGGTTGTAACATGATTTCCTTCCAAAATCTGAATGGTATTCCTCTCTGCAGGCCAGTAGGAAATATCTGCCATAAACTTTGCTAGAGATTCTGAGATTTGAAGTCTCAACACATATGGTCTGTAGTAGGTGCGAGAAGGCTGTGGTGCAGCAAATAGTTTTCGCAGGAGATAGAGAGGGGATTTAAGTACTCATCGAAAGCTCTCTTTGGTCTATGAAATTAATCCCATGGATTGTTGGATTTGGTGTTCTTACTTTTATAATAGTGCTGCCAAAGTCCAACGCTGTTATTCCAGAAGGGACAATTTGACACGGCGACATTTAACTATCTTGCATTTTGGATAACTGACAGTGAAAAAGCTCTGTTGGATTGAAAACCAACCCAAGGAAAATAATTATTCCCAGCATACTAATTATAATGTCGACTTATCACAGTTCATTTAGTGTTAGGCAGCTACAACGACCCTGAAAAAAGTGACTTATGGTCATAAATTTTTTCATACTTATGACCATTGGAACATCCCCCTGGTCACGCGATTGAAATGCAGAAGCTTGGACAACTGACTCATATTTATGACGGTTGCAATCTCCTGGACGTCATGTGATTCCCCTTTTGCAAACTGTTCTGACCTAGGCTTCCTTAGAAATTAAACAGCCCAAACTTAGTCCTGGCAAACCTCTTTAATTCATATGGCTGTAAATTACTTTCATTTACAGTCTGCAAGGCTTGATAAACAGTCTTTCAGAGGAAGGTTATCAACACCCACTTATCTCACGTGGAACGCTGCCGAAGAGCTAATTTCCAGATGCAGGGCAAGGCCAAACTTGGCACAGAGTCACAAACGGAAGTTTTAAATCTTGAATTGGCCAGATGAACTGGCAAACGTCCAGAAGCCACAAAAAACAAAGACGTATATGAAGCAGAAGACACAGCTACAACGTTGTTTTCCGGCAAAGCTGAAACACCGGTGCTGGTCTGTTTTAAGCCTTATGGGACGGGCCAATCATCTCTTGGCCCTACTCCTGAGTTGTCCTCTCTGCTTGAGCTGCTCTTGCCTTCTGGCAGCTCTTCTCATGTGTGCATTTGGAACAGGCTCCTCCTGCTCCTCTGCCTCACTACTGTCAGTCTCTGGAGGCTCTGGAGTCCGCACCTCACTTCCCAATGGCCCTGGCCTTACCTCAGCCTCAACGCTGTCTGACTCTGTTGCCAGCTCTGTAGGCTGCTGATGGACCACAACAGGAGGACCCTGAATAGATTAAGAGTTGGAGTGCCTAATTTTACAACCAATAAGCTCAAGGGAGGTCTTAGTGGATAACAACATGCTATGTGAATGTGGAGAGACACAGAGTCCATCCCATGTGCTGACATGTCAGCTACTACCAGAAACATGAACCAATAATGACTTATTTTTGGCCAATGACAAAGTCAAGAAGGTGGCTTCACTCTGGCAGTTTAAAATTTGAGTTAGACAAAGGAGGAGGAGGAGGAGGAGGAGGAGGAGGAGGAGGAGGAGGAGGAGGAGGAGGAGAGGAGGAGGAGGAGAAGAGGAAGAGGAAGAGGAAGAGGAAGAGGAAGAAGAAGAAGAAGAAGAAGAAGAAGAAGAGGAGGAGGAGGAGGAGGAGGAGGAGGAAGAAGAGGAAGAAGAAGAAGAAGAAACATAACAACTAGCTAGGAACTGCCATGAGATCTCACTGGAGAGATTGGATTCCATAAACTAAATGGATTAGACTCTTCCACAGGAGGGTTTCTTACCGTTGTAGAACAGATGTATTTTATTGTAGCCATTTTCTTTAATTAGGAAATCATCAAAGTATAATTCAACACGAGATAAAAATAAAAACAGAGCTTTTTTTTTTTTTAAAGTTTGTCACAATCTATATCCAAATGTTGAACCAATTGTCAGATGAGGAGAAAGAAACAAACAAAACAATGAAAAGATGGGGGGGAGTCTCTTTTTGTGTAAAGAATAAAAGGATAATTTGAAAACAAATTTGAGTTGCTCAGTACCCAGGTGTATTATGCAAGTATTTCCATATATACCTGTTCCTCCTAGAACAGTGTTGGCTAACGTTTCGCGTTCTCGCAAGCCACTCATGTGCCGGAAGTGGCACGTGAATCCGTCCCGAGGCAAATGCTTAGCCTCGCTGGCTCCCATCACGTTCCTGTGCTCAAACGTGCACCAACCAGCTAGCCATCACGCACACAGTGCTGGTGACCCAGAAAGTGTGGCGGTCCATCGCACATGCGTGTTGGCGAAACTATGGCATGCCTGCCGCCTCACGCATGCGTGTTGGTGAAACTATGGTATGTTTGCTGCCTCACGCATGCACGGTCCGCCGGAACCGCGTGCGCCCAATGGCCAGCTGACCGGCGCGCATTTGAGCACAGGAACGCGATGAGGAGCCAGTAAGCCTCGGGACAGTTTCCGGCATGCATGTCATAGGTTTGCCAACACTGTCCTAGAATGTTTAAGGATTCAGATGAGTTAGGATGGGGAAATCTGAATTCAAGTCATCACTTCCAGCTGATGGAAGCTGACAGGCTAACTTTGAGCAAACAGTAGGTTCAACACAGACAACATCAGTGGTACTTTTAGGGGGCAGAGATAAATAACCACCGTATTTTTTGGAATATAAGACACACCTTTTTCCCCCAAAAAAGAGGGTAAAAATCTGGGTGCGTCTTATACTCCGAATGGAGCCCTGCTCAGCTTCTCAAATGGAGGTTTTAGAGAGTGAAAAAAGAAGCTTCAGAAAAGAAGCTCCCAAACAGAGCTTCAGAAAAAAAGCCTCCAAACAGAGCTTCAGAAAATAAGCCTCCAAACACAGCTTTAGAAAAGAAGCCCCCAAACAGAGCTTCAGAAAAGAAGCCTCCAAACAGAGCTTCAGAAAAGAAGCCCCCAAACAGAGCTTCAGAAAAGAAGCCTCCAAACAGAGCTTCAGAAAAGAAGCCCCCAAACAGAGCTTCAGAAAAGAAGCCCCCAAACAGAGCTTCAGATGCCTTTTTTCTCTGAAGCTGTTTCAGAGGGTTTCAGAGGCATAAAAAAAAGTTTTTTTCTGAAATGGAGTTTCAGAGGCAGAAAAAAAGCCCCCAAACAGAGCTTCAGAAAAGAAGCCTCCAAACAGAGCTTCAGAAAAAAAGCCTCCAAACAGAGCTTCAGAAGCCTCCAAACAGAGCTTCAGAAAAGAAGCCCCCAAACAGAGCTTCAGACGCTTTTTTTCTCTGAAGCTGTTTCAGAGGGTTTCAGAGGCATAAAAAAAAGTTTTTTTCTGAAATGGAGTTTCAGAGGCAGAAAAAAAAAGCAAAGAAAAAAAAAGCAAGGCACAGAGCTCACAACCAAGGAACCTGTTGCTAAAATTCACCTCTGGGAACAGCTGATTGGGGGTATTCTGGGAGAAGGAGGAGGAGGAGGAGGAGGAGGAAGTCCTAAAGCTAGTTCAAACTTCTTTTCTCCTTGTTTCCTGTGTTCAAATAGGCTTTTTCTGCTCAGAAGCAATGGAGGAGTCAGCCTTTCATTATTGCATGAATCAAATAATTATTCCATGTTTTGCATAAATAGTAGAGCGTGGATATTTAGAACTTAAGCCAAACATGCAGATGTTCCAACAGCTCTTCCTTTCTTGATTTATTGCTCGATTCATAAGCCCGTACTCATTTTTAAAAGACATATTTACTTTCCACAATATTATGCTTGTATCTGGCACAGGAGGTGAGCTTGGGCACTGAATATGCATTCCCTCATCTCAGACACAAAGAGAGGTTGTATTCAGCCGGATCAGACCGGTTCGCCTGAACCGGTAGGGGAAATCTACCCACCCACCCCAGCTCTATGCCTTCCTATTTAGGCACATTTTTGAGGCCGGGCACAACCGCGGAAGGCGCATGCGGAAGCAAAACACATGCACAAAATGCCGGGCACATGCACAGAAGGCAGCTGCGCACATAAACCAGGTGCATGTGTACACAAAGTGAGCATGTGCGCGGGGGCGAACCAGTAGTAATATAATGTAAAACCCACCGCTGGACACATACCGCATCTTACTGAAGGAGAGATGTTCTTTGTCACATACACAAAGTCTACTCCAGTCCCGTTTCTCCAGAACATAGACAATTGGGAGGTTATTTTAAAATGAAAAGCAGGAAAAAGCAGAAGACTGACATAGGCTCTCTCAGCTTTTGAATAAAATCCAGAAACTCCAAGAATCTGAGGAAAGTCCAGACAACCTGAGGCCTAAACTTCTGTTTCGGTAGGAATATATAACAAAATTTACTGCGCAGAGGGTTTTGTCATAGATTATTGATTTTATTTTCTAAGGATGGTTAATTGCTGGTACATCTCTAGGCAAATTATGAATTTAGGTTTTATGTCCTTTTTGAGATATAGTTCAGGCATGTGGAAGGGAATGAATTGTTTTTAAATTTGCTGTTGTTAGTGATCATTTGAAATATTTCTTTTATTGTAGTTTTTCTATTCCATAACTCTCATACATAGTCAAACAGACAGTGTCATTTTTAGATACTTTGGATTAACAGTTCAAGTAAAATCTACATTAGGTAAAGGTAAAGGTTCCCCTCGCACATATGTACTAGTCGGCATGATTCAATGCCAAAGGCGCACGGAACGCTGTTACCTTCCCACCAAAGGTGGTCCCTATTTTTTCTACTTGCATTTTTTTTTACCTGCTTTCAAACTGCTAGGTTGGCAGAAGCTGGGACAAGTAATGGGAGCTCACCCCGTTACATGGCAGCACCAAGGATTCGAACCACTAAATTGCCAACCTTTCGATCAACAAGCTCAGCGTCCTAGCCCTTTGTGCTACCGCATCCCCTATAAAAATCTACATTATATACATATATATACATTCTCAACTTCCTTATGAATATTACCTATTTTTGTTTCTGTTGTCTATCCACCTATACCATTTTTCCCAAACCGCAGAATATTCCAAATCATCTTTTTCTTTTAATTCTAAGGTTAGTTTATTCATTTCGGCACATTCAAATATTTTCTGGATAATCTGTCCCTCTGGTGGTAAATTATGTTCCTTCCAATATCGTGCAAATGCAATTCTTGCTGCTGTTAGTAGATGTAGGATCAGATATCTTATTTTTTAAAATCAAATTTAGTTTTTAATATTCCCAGGAGAAATGTTTCTGGATTTAACTCAATTTGGCAATTTATAAAATCTTGTAGCCAACCTTGTATTTTGGTCCAATATTTTTTCACTTCGGGGCATAACCACTATGCATGAAGGAAAGTACCTTGTTGCTGGTTGCATTTCCAGCACGTGGGGCTTAGATTTGGGTACATTTTAGCCAGTCTTGCTGGGGCTAAGTGCCAATGTTAGAGCATTTTATACTAGTTTTTCTTATAGGCAACCGATTTTATTAACGTGTAGTTTTTGTTCCAGATTATTTCCCATTCGTCTAGGTTTATATTATGCCCTATATTTTTACTCCATGCAATCATCGGTTCTTTCACCACCTCCTTTGCTCTATTGAATTCTAATAAATAATTGTATAATTTAGATATTAATTTTCTTTCAGGGCCAATCAGCAATTTATCTATAGTAGTTGCTTTGGTTCCATGTCAATTCTGTATTCTTCCACATCTTTCTTGTATCTGGATTGCAGTTGTAAGTATGGCCACCAATCAATGGATATTCCCTGTTCTTTTAATACCTGATTATTTCTTAGCTTTCTCTGTTTATCTAAGATTTCTGAGTATCTAGGCATTTTTCTGATGTCTAATGAGTTGGGGTGATCATTTAAATCCTGCTCAAAAAACCTTGGCAGTAGATTTTTGGGGTAGTAGTATATTGTGGCCTAACAGGAATAGTGCATGTGCGTGTTCACACTTGATTGCCATGTGTAAATTAACCACCAAGTTCCCCATGCAAACATTTTAACAAGAATCTGGGCAGGAACAACAGGGCTGGATTGTTAATTCCATGTTGCAAGTATGTGCTGTGACCCAGGCCCAAGTAAGTAGTAATAAACTCAGTCCGCAAAAAAAACAAACTTTATTTGAACAGCTGGGAATTATTTCATTCCCAGCGTCAGTCAACTCAAAAGTAAAACAAATGCCTCCCAACACAAATTCCTCAGTTATCTCGCAAACCTTGGTCCAATTAGGCAAACTGCCAAAGGCCCTTCCTGGCAAACGTCCAGAAGCCACAAAAACAAAGATGTAGACAAAGCAGAAGACGCAGCTACGATGTTGTTTTCTGGCAAAGGCCAAACACTGTTTTAAGTGTTTGGTCTGTTTTAAGCCTTATGGGAGGGGCCAATCATCTCTTGGCCCTACTCCCGAGTTGTCCTTTTTGCTTGAGCTGCTGTTGCCTTCTGGCAGCTCTTCTCATGCGTGCATTAGGCACAGGCTCCTCCTGTTCCTCTGCCTCACTACTGTCAGTCTCTGGAAGCTCTGGAGTCCACACCTCACTTCCCGATGGCCCTGGCCTCACCTCAGCCTCATCGCTGTCCAACTCCGTTGCTTGCTCCGTAGGCTGCTGACGGACCACAACAGTATGTTACACTGCAAATTGCAGATAGTAACTGACTTACAACAGTTCATTTAGTATCCATTCGAAGTTACTTCGAGGTATTGGTTACCACCTTTAAAGCGCTCCATGGCTTAGGACCGGGCTATCTACGGGACCGCCTACTGCCGGCTTCTATCTCCCATCGTCCGGTACGCTCCCACAGAGAGGGACTCCTCAGGGTGCCGTCAGCCAAACAGTGTCGACTGGCGGCCCCAGGAGGGCCTTCTCTGTGGGAGCGCCGACTGTGGAACGAACTTCCCTCGGACTTGACAATTACCTGACCTTAGGACCTTTCGCATGAACTTAAAACTTATTTATTTCGTATGGCTGGACTAGCCTGATTTTTATTTTTATTGGATGGGTTTTTAAAATTTTGTGATTTTACGGGGGAGTACGTTTTTTAACATTTTGGGCATTTAAATTAGTTTTTTTAAGGGATGTTTTTAATTATTGTGTGTATTTATATTTTATCTGCCTGTTCACCGCCCTGAGTCCTTCGGGAGAAGGGCGGTATACAAATTAAATTATTATTATTATTATTATTATTATTATTATTATTATTATTATTATTATTATTATTATTATTATTATTATTATTATTATTATTATTATTATTATTATTATTAACCCTATAACTGCTACACCTAACCCTGTGATCTAACCCTACATGCCCAGAAATTAACTATTTCTTTTAGTTGCTCACCTCTGCTTTTTACCATGATTCTCGGGAGAAGGGCGGTATACAAATTAAAATATTATTATTATTATTATTATTATTATTATTATTATTATTATTATTATTATTATTATTATTATTATTATTATTATAATTAACCCTATAACTGCTACACCTAACCCTGTGATCTAACCCTACATGCCCAGAAATTAACTATTTCTTTTAGTTGCTCACCTCTGCTTTTTACCATGATTCTCGGGAGAAGGGCGGTATACAAATTAAAATATTATTATTATTATTATTATTATTATTATTATTATTATTATTATTATTATTATTATTATTATTATTATTATTATTATTATTATTATTATTATTATAATTAACCCTATAACTGCTACACCTAACCCTGTGATCTAACCCTACATGCCCAGAAATTAACTATTTCTTTTAGTTGCTCACCTCTGCTTTTTACCATGATTCTCGGGAGAAGGGCGGTATACAAATTAAAATATTATTATTATTATTATTACAACAAAGGCACTGAAAAAGTGACTTATGACTGTTTTCCACACTTACGACGTTTGCAGCATCCCCACGGTCCCCTGACCAACATTCAAAGGCTTGGCAACTGACTTGTACATATGACGGTTGAAGTGTCTGGGGGTGGTGATGTCATGTGATCCCCTTCTGACAAGCAAAGTCAACGGGGAAGGCAGATTCACTTAACAATCATGTAACTCACTTAATGATGGCACTAATTCCCTTAACCACTGTGGCAGGCGAGTTTGCAAAATGGGGGTAAAACTCGCTTAACAAATTTTGGGCTCAATTGCGATCGTAACTCGAGGATACCTGTAATTATGCTATTCAGCGTACCTGATGCTCCTCCCCACCGCACCCCTCGGTATAACTAGAACCTGAGCCAAGTCGTTTGGAGTAACAGCCCAAAATTAACAGCCCAACTCAGTAAGCTCAAACTGCCCAAGGAGCTGCTGATCCAGTTCTACAGAGGAATTATTGAGTCTGTCATTTGCACCTCTATAACTGTCTGGTTCGGTTCTGCAACCCAACAAGAAAGACACAGACTTCAGAGGATAATTAGAACTGCAGAAAAAATAATTGCTACCAACTTGCCTTCCATTGAGGACCTGTATACTGCACGAGTCAAGAAGAGGGCCGTGAAAATATTTACAGATCCCTCACATCCTGGACATAAACTGTTTCAACTCCTACCCTCAAAACGACGCTATAGAGCACTGCACACCAGAACAACTAGACACAAGAACAGTTTTTTCCCGAAGGCCATCACTCTGCTAAACAAATAATTCCCTCAACACTCTCAAACTATTTACTAAATCTGCACTACTATTAATCCTCTCATAGTTCCCATCACCAATCTCTTTCCACTTATGACTGTATGACTGTAACTTGTTGCTGGCAATCCTTATGATTTATATTGATATATTGACCATCAATTGTGTTGTAAATGTTGTACCTTGATGAAGGTATCTTTTCTTTTATGTACACCGAGAGCATATGCACCAAGACAAATTCCTTGTGTGTCCAATCACACTTGGCCAATAAAAAAAAATCCTATTCTATTCTATTCTATTACAAGTGTTGAATTACACAACGCATACAAAACTCATTTTCCCTTTCAGTAAGTGAAAAAAAAAGCACAACAGGAAGCAGAAATATTCGCAGTCAGCAAAAATGAAAATCCAGGAAGAGAATCAATATTGGAAAAGAACAATAGATCTCTACATTCCGAGCACTTGACACCGGCACTGATTTAAAGGAGAAAGTCCTTAGGGGAAACTATTCAGTTTGCTGTCATCTGAAGCATTCCTTGTAGAGTAAAATGAAAAGGACTTGAGCAAAGACGGAGTCTCAGCCATGACTTCGCTTACTTGCCAAATACCCCTTTCAACTCAACAGAGAGGACCACAATCAATAATACAGAAAATAGTGCATCTAAAGGTTGAACATTTGCACGGCATTTACACTGGAGACTGAGAAAGACAAACAAGTGTGCTGGCGTTATGAGTGCAAGCTGGTGATTTTGCCCCCCCCCCAAAAAAAAAAAAATTATGGAGGAGGAGGAGGGGAAGAGGGAAAAGAGGAAGGAGGGGAAGGAGGAGGAGAAGAAGAAAAGGGAGGAGAGGGAGATAACAACACGCTATGTGAAATGTGGAGAGACACAGTCCAGCCCATGTGCTGACATGTCAGCTACTACCAGAAACATGTACTAAATGACTTATTTTTGGCCAATGACAAAGTCAAGAATGTTGCTTCATTCTGACAGTTTAAAGTTTGAGCTAGACAAAGGAGAAGGAGAAGGCTAGACAAAGGAGAGGAGGAGGAGGAGGAGGAGGAGGAGGAGGAGGAGGAGAAGGAGGAGGAGGAGGAGGAGGAGGAGGAGGAGGAGGAGAAGAAGAAGAAGAAGAAGAAGAAGAAGAAGAAGAAGAAGAAGAAGAAGAAGAAGAAGAAGAAGAAGAAGAAGAAGAAGAAGAAGAAGAAGAAGAAGAAGAAGGAGGAGGGAGGGAGGGAGGGAGGGAGGGAGGAAGGAAGGAAGGAAGGAAGGAAGGAAGGAAGGAAGGAAGGAAGGAAGGAAGGAAGGAAGGAAGGAAGGAAGGAAGGAAGGAAGGAAGGAAGGAAGTCTTTTGAGTAGAGTCAAAATTTACTTAAAAACATAAATTTTAGGCTCAATTGTGGCCATAAGTGGAGGACTACCTATACAGTACTATGCCCTCTTCCTCAATTCCTTTGCTTCGCCTGGGTCAAGGGCTGACTTGAACAGCAGCCGGCTTTGACAGTTTTCTACCCAAGAGTCACCTTTTCCCATACATCTAAGCAACATAACAGGAAAACGAAATGAGCAAAGTCCTCATCGCCTCTTTACTGCAGGAGATCATGTCAGGAAGTGGTGAGGCCTCCTCTGAACTTCCACAGTTCATTATAAAGAGAAAGCACATGTTGAGACAAGAGCTCAGCTCCCAGGAGACGGGCTATTTATATCTCGCCCACACTTTGTCTAACTAGGTAAAAAAGCATTATATAAACGTGTGCAACTCTTATGAAACACACAGAGACCAAGCCTCTACATGGGTAGTCCTCGACTTATGACCACAATTGAGCCCAACATTTTAAGTGCGACATCGTTTAAGTGAACGTTGCCCCATTTTATGACCTTTCTTGCCACAGCTAGGAAAGGAATCACTCAGTGGTGGGTTCTAACTGGGTGTTGTGACTCGTCCTCCCTCCTCTCCTCAGCCGGGCCCCTCCCGTCTCCGGCCGGGTCTTTTATCAGACTCCGAGTCTGATAATGAAGATGAACGGCCTGTCATGACTCCAGCCCTGGTCCTGGCCCATGCCCGGAGAGGATTCAAGGAGTGAAAGGACAAGCCCCATAAACCTCACTCATACAGCGTGTGTTCCTTTGGCTCAGCCTTCAGAGCAGGAAGCCAGCCAGGTGGTGGAATTACCTGGGCCTACTCCCTCTGACCCCTCCCTTTCCCAGACGCTGACAGAAGATCCAGCTGAAGACAATTCAGAGTAGGAGGACCCTCGCTTCCAGAGATCTGAGAGGTGATGCCAGCAGAAGGAAGGGTGGGGCAGGCCTGGACAAATGCTGAGTCATGGAGCCACACCCCATAGCCTATATAAAGGACCTGTTTTTGGCATTCCAACCTTGAGTCAAGAAAAGTCTTATCTAGTTGGCTGATATCGGACCCTATCGCTGAAGTCACAACTTGGACTCCTGCCTGCCCTGATAAGCCTCGAAGGAACTTGGCAAGCTGCAGAGGCTTCGTTGCCAAGTTTGTTACGGACTTCCCTGACACGTTCGTCGGAGTGGGAGTGAGACACGACACTGGGGTTACCACTGGTTCGCTTCGCAAGTGCGCTTTGCGCCCGATTGGTGCATGCGTTCTGGCTTCGCACGCATGCCAAACTTGCACTTTGTGGAAGTGCATTGAATTGCTGAACAGCTGAGGCATGGCGATCCCCTCTGCCGCGCCTTTCAGCTGGGCTAAAAACAAAGGAATAAAGTTAGGTATAGCTCAGGGGCAGGCGGGAGGGCCCAGATGACGGTCGGAGCGAATCGGTCTGCTGTCATATCAACATCTCTGCTACCGGTTCTCCCAAACCGGGGAGAACCGGTAGCCACCCACCACTGGAATCACTGCAAATGTTAAATTACACAATTGTTCAATGACTCTGGATTCCTCATTGACTTTGCTTTATCAGAAGGTTGCAAAAGGAGATCACATGACCCCGGGGACTCTGCAACCGTCATATATTTCAGTCCATTCCCAAGCATCTGAATTTCTATCGCGTGACCTCGGGGGTGCTGCAATGTAAGTGTGGAAAATGATCATAAATCACTTTTTTCAGTGGCGTTGTAACCGTCAGTGGTTGCTAAATGGACTCTTGTAAGTCGGGAACTACTTATTTATTTATTTTATTTATTTATTATTCGAATTTATATACCGCCCTATCTCCCAAAGGACTCAGGGCGGTTCACAGGCATATAAAACATCAATATACAAATTAAAATAATCCTTAAAAAACTTATTCTAACGCCCAAATTATTAAAAATAGAAATATAAATATAAAATATAAATATTAAAATCAATTTAAAACCCCTCTAAATTTAAAATCTAAGCCAGTCCTGCACAGATGAATAAATGTGTCTTGAGCTCGCGACGGAAGGTTCGAAGGTCAGGAAGTTGACGGAGTCCTGGGGGGAGTTCGTTCCAGAGGGTGGGGCCCCACAGAAGGCCCTTCCCTGGGCATCGCCAAACGACACTGCCTAGCTGACGGCACCCTGAGGAGTCCCTCTGTGAGAGCGCACGGTCGGTGAGAGGTATCTGGTCGCAGTAGGCGGTCCCGTAGATAACCCGGCCCTATGCCATGGAGCGCTTTAAAGGTGGTCACCAAAACCTTGAAGCGCACCCGGAAGGCCACAGGTAGCCAGTGCAGCCTGCGCAGGATGGGTGTTATGCGGGAGCCATGAGGGGCTCCCTCTATCACCCGCGCAGCTGCATTCTGGACTAACTGCAGCCTCCGGATGCCCTTCAAGGGAAGCCCCATGTAGAGAGCGTTGCAGTAATCCAGGCGAGACGTCACAAGAGCGTGAGTGACCATGCATAGGGCCTCCCGGTCCAGAAAGGGGCGCAACTGGCGCACCAGGCGAACCTGGTAGAACGCTCTCCTGGAGACGGCCGTCAAATGATCTTCTAGAGACAGCCGTTCATCCAGGAGGACACCTAAGTTGCGCACCCTCTCCATCGGGGCCAATGACTCGCCACCGATGGTCAGCCGCGGATTTAGCTGACTGTACGGGATGCCGCATCCACAGCCACTCTGTCTTGGAGGATTGAGCTTGAGCCTGTTTCTCCCCATCCAGACCCGCACGGCCTCCAGACACCGGGACAGCACTTCGATAGCTTCGCTGGGGTGGTCCGTGTGAAAAGTACAGCTGGGTGTCATCCGCGTACAGCTGGTACCTCACACCGAACCCACTGATGATCTCACCCAGCGGCTTCATGTAGATGTTGAACAGAAGGCGAGAGGATCGATCCCCGCGGCACCCCACAAGTGAGGCGCCTCGGGGCCGACCTCTGCCCCCTGTCAACACCGACTGCGACCGGTCGGAGAGATAGGAGGAGAACCACCGATAAACGGTGCCTCCCACTCCCAATCCTCCAACCGCGCAGCAGGATACCATGGTCGATGGTATCGAAAGCCGCTGAGAGGTCTAATAGGACCAGGGCAGAGGAACAACCCCTATCCCTGGCCCTCCAGAGATCATCCACCAACGCGACCAAAGCCGTCTCCGTGCTGTAACCGGGCCGGAAACCGGACTGGAACGGGTCTAGATAGACAGTTTCATCCAGGTGCAAGGGAAACTGATATGCCACCATACTCTCAACAACCTTCGCCGCGAAGCGAAGGTTGGAGACCGGACGATAATTACCTAAAACAGCCGGGTCCAGGGAAGGCTTCTTGAGGAGGGGCCTCACCACCGCCTCTTTCAAGGCGGCCGGAAAGACACCCTCCACCAAAGAAGCGCTCATAATCGCCTGGAGCCAGCCTCGTGTCACCTCCTGCGTGGCCAGCACCAACCAGGAGGGGCACGGGTCCAGTAAACATGTGGTGGCATTCAGCCTCCCCAACAACCTGTCCATGTCCTCGGGAGCATTGTTCGCCAAATAACTACAAGTAAAAACTTAAAATTTAAAAGACTTGACGGTATCTCACAACAACCTAGAGGAGCCTGTCTAATAACTGATACCCCACGATAAACCTAACCCCGGCTGGCCCAACAGTCTATATACCACCGTCGCCAGCCCACCTTGTGAAAGTAACAAAGTGGGCCTAAAAGCCACAACGCTAACACGACAGGTCGAGGTGTAACTTGTAAAGTATAAAAGATTTAGTGGCATGGCTGATTATATCTGTAAGTTAAATACTTCACATTTGTTTGGTTGTTAGGAATGATGTCTAGAACATAAGCAGTGGTTAGAATGTAGCATTGGAGGCTCACTCTACCCCCTGCTGGATTTTTGATTCTGACCAATTCAAGGTTGACTCAGCCTTCCATCCTTCCGAAGTTGGTAAAATGAGGATCCAGATTTTGGGAGCAATAGGCTGACTCTATAAACCATTTAGAGAAGGCTGTAAAGCACTGTGAAGTGGAGAAGGAGGAGGAGGAGGAGGAGGAGGAGGAGGAGGAGGAGGAGGAGGAGGAGGAGGAGGAGGAGGACAACAACTACTAGTAATAGTAGTAGTAGTGGAGGAGGAAGAGAAGGAGGAGGAAGAGGATGAGGAGGAAGAGGAAGAGGAGGAGATGATGATGATATAATAATAATAGGAAGAGGAAGAGGAGGAGGAGGAGGAGGAGGAGGAGAAGAAGAAGAAGAAGAAGAAGAAGAAGAAGAAGAAGAAGAAGAAGAAGAAGAAGAAGAAGAAGAAGAAGAAGAAGAAGAAGAAGAAGAAGAAGAAGAAGAAGAGACACAGACAAAAGTCTACCCAACTTTCAGAGGAAACACAAACCCCAGGAATGGCCACAAAATCTACTTGATAACCAACGAAGATCATTTCATCTCCTACTACTTATTTTTAATGGCTATGAGAAGCCTATCGAGGCTACAATTTCGGAACTGCCTCAAGGTACAACACAACAATAGGCTGCTTTGCAAACGTTCTCTGGATTTCATGGATGAGTGACTTTGCAACTGTTGTCGAGAAAATAGGATGCTAGCAGCAGATCAAATGGCATTTCTTGCGCCCTACCGAGGAGTAGAAAATGTACAGTAACAGCAGTGTCCTCAAATGCCATTGCAAATAGCATCCTCCACCTTCCTCCCTTCAATAGCTCACCAAGTGGGTTGTTTTCTATGTTAGGGGCTGACTCACATTTACTTTCTCACAGAAATGCCAAAAGATTTCCATGTGAAAGAAAGTGAAAGAAGAACGCTGATGCTACAATATAGGGTCCAAATGACCCTTGACTTACAAAAGTTTGTTTAGCGACCGTTCAAAGTTACAACAGCCCTGAGAAAAGGAACTTATGGCTGTTTTAGAATAGAATAGATTTTTTTTATTTGCCAAGTGTGATTGGACACACAAGGAATTTGTCTTTGGTGCATATGCTCTCAGTGTACATAAAAGAAAAGATTCATTTGTCAAGAATTCTAAGGTACAACACTTAATGATAATCATAGGGTACAAATAAGCAGTCAGGAAACAATCAATATCAATATAAATCGTAAGGATACCAGCAACAAAGTTACAGTCATACAGTCATTAAGTGGGAGGAGATGGGTGATGGGAACGATGAGAAGATTAATAGTAATGCAGACTTAATAACTAGTTTGGCAGTGTTGAAGGAATTATTTGTTTAGCAGAGTGATGGCGTTCGGGAAGAAACTGTTCTTGTGTCTAGTTGTTCTGGTGTGCAGTGCTCTGTAGCATCGTTTTGAGGGTAGGAGTTGAAAAAGTTTTTCACATGTATCCTGTTGTATCATCTCCATGGTCACATGATCAAAATTTGGATGCTTTGGCAACTGATCCAAATTTTTGACGTTTCCCGTGTCCCTTTTTTGATTTCCTTTTTTTTTTTTTGCAACCTCCTGACCAGCACAATCAATTGGAGAAGCCAAATTCACTTAACAACCGTGTTACTAACTTAATAACGGCAGCAATTCGCTTAACAAGAAAGGTCATAAAATGGGGCAAAACTCACTTAACAACTGTCGCACCGAGCAACATAAATTCTGGGCTCAGTTGTATTCGTAAGTCAAAGACTACCTTTATTTATTTCTGAAAACAGATTGATGATAATGATGGAGGAGGAGGAGGAGGAGGAGGAGGAGGAGGACGAGGACGAGGACGAGGACGAGGAGGACGAGGAGGACAAGGAGGACGAGGAGGAGTGGTGGTGGTGGTATTCTGCTGGTTTTATCCGGTTCGGGCGAACTAGTAGAGGCGACTGCCCTGCCCACCCACACGGATGTTATGACGTCCTATTTTTCCACATTTTTGAGGCTCTGCACATGCACAGAAAGTCTTGTGCATGCATGCACATTTGCAAACCCGTAGGGAAGCTAAGTGAATACCACTCTTGAAGAGGACTGTAGCATCCTTGATGCTCTATGAACTTGGTGGTTTCTTGCAGACATTTTATTACAGAGCTAGGTAACATAAACAGTGCTAGAAGAGAATGGGGTGTGGTGGAGGAGGAGGAGGAAGAGCAGGAGGAGGAGGAGGATCTATCAATTTATTTATTTATTTATTATTTAAATTTCTAGACCGCCCTTCTCCCAAAGGACCCAGGGTGGTTTACAGCCATATAAAAAACAGTATACAAACATTAAAATAATTTAAAATGAAATATTTAAATTTAGACTACTCCTTAAAACCCGTTAAAAATTCACAATTAAAACTATCAGGCCAGTCCTGCGTGAAACAACCATGTTTTCAGCTCGCGTCGGAAAGTCCAGAGATCGGGGAGTTGGCAAATACCAGGTGGTAATTCGTTCCAGAGGGTTGGAGCCCCCACAGAGAAGGCCATTGTCTAGCTGACGGTAACCCAAGGAGGCCCACCCTGTGGGAGCGCACTGGTCACTGGGAGGCCGTCGGTCGCAGTAGGCGGTCCCGTAAATAATCAGGTCCCATGCCATGGAGTGCTCTAAAGGTGGTAACCAATACCTTGAATTGCACCCGGAAGATCACTGGAAGCCAGTGCAGCCTACGTAGGAGTAGTGTTATATGGGAGCCTCGACTCTCTCCCTCTATCACCCACGCAGCTGCATTCTGGACCAGTTGAAGCCTCCGGGTGCTCTTCAAGGGGAGCCCCATGTAGAGAGCGTTACAGTAGTCCAGACGGGAGGTAACAAGGGCATGAGTGATCATGCATAGGGCATCCCGGTCTAAGAAGGGACGTAACTGGCAGATCAGGCGAACCTGATGAAAAGCTCCTCTGGCGACGGCTGTCATTTGATCTTCCAACGACAGCCGTGCATCCAGAAGAACAATCTATAGTAGCACAGCACATGAAGCTATGGACCATCACATTGGTCCAGAGCAAGTTATAGATTAGCAAGTCTACAACAGTACCAAAGGAAGAAGTGTGTGTATTCACACTGCAAATCAAGCACCTTAATCAGCACATCACATTATCTGCCTCTTATACAAACACACACACACACACACACACACACACACACACAACTCCACGCAACAGTAAGGTGTCATTTTCCCTTCCGTATTTTATCAACAAACCCTAAGTGACTAACTGGCTCAGAATTATATCTGATATGGTAATTTGTTGCTGTGTAAAGTCTTCAATGCATGCATTCAAGGTCACAGGAGATTACCAGAGAAGTGGCTTCTATTTTTTTCTTTTTCTAAGAAGCACATTATTCATGGAAATAAATGATTTGTAAATTTAAAAATAGCCGAGCAAGAAAAGGCAGCAGCGAGGAGACAATACTAAGAGCATTTATTGCTGCCAGATATTATAAAGCCTTATCCATCCGTATTCCTGATGGACAGTGATGGATGCTTATATTCTATTCCTTAGAGTACAGAAAAATGCTTTCAAAGTCATCAAAGACCGTAGCATCAATTCTCTTTGGCATATGACATTTCTGGAAAATTAAAACAAGAGTAGTACTTATTTCCAGATCAACTGCCTTTCAGCTACCTAAGGAAATGTCAATTTATTCATAAAAATGCTGATAGGGCCACTAAGAAGGAATCTTAGCAATTGTTTTTTTTTTTTTAAAGATAGCCTAGTGAAACGTAAACGAACTATATAGGATGAGGAAAATCACAGCTCATTGACACCATTTTGAATAATAAACACAAATACGTACACCAAGTGCTTCTTGTGTACCAAGTACTAGAGACAAATTCTTTCGTGTCCCACTCCTCCTCTGATGGCCGGGTCGGGGAAGTCTGTATCAAGCGTGGCCACAAAGCCTCTGCAGCTTTGCCAAAGTTCTGTCAGAGTTCTCAGGGCAGGCAGGAGTCCAAGGTGTGACTTCAGCAATCCAGATTAGACTTTGCCTGACTCAGAGAATGCCAGAAAGCAGATCCTTTATATAGGCCATGGGGTGTGGCTCCATGACTCAGCACTTATCCAGGCCTGCCCCTCCCTTCCTTTTGCTGATGTCGCCTCTCCATTCTCCGGAAGCGTGGATCTGTCCATCCTCCAGCTGCCGGCAATTCTAGCTCGTGACTGGCTTCATGCTCACATGCTGTGTGTGGGAGGGTTTATTTGCTCAGTCTGTCCAGGCATGGTGCCAGGACTGGGGGCTGGAGGCCTGCCAGGCCATTTGTCTTGCTCAGTCTGTCTGGGCATGGTGCCAGGACTGGGGGCTGGAGGCCTGCCAGGCCATTTGTCTTGCTCAGTCTGTCTGGGCATGGTGCCAGGACTGGGGGCTGGAGGCATGCCAGGCCATTCATCTGCACTATCAGCCTCTGGCTGAGATAACAGGAGCTGAGAAGGGCCCGGCTGCGGAGAGGGGGGCGGGCAAGGCACAACAAATTCCTTGTATCCCTGCATCCAGTTTTGGTCACCACATTATAAAAAGGATGTTGAGACCAGTGATGGGCTGCAACCGGTTTAACAACCGGTTCTGTGAGAGCATGCTTTGTGCGCATACATGCCTAACGCACTTGCACACAGCGTTCAAAATACAGCAATTCTGAAGCTCAGCTGCTTACCTACTAAGGCAGCCCCGGTAAGTAGAACAGTGGAGGTGCGGAAATCAGCTGTGTCACGCGAATCAGAAAGAAGGAAATATAGGACAGGATAGAGCAGGGGCGGTTGGGAGGGGTCAGCTGATCGTTGGAACTACCGGTTCACCCGAACCAGTCCGAACCGGCAGCAGCCCACCACTGGTTGAGACTCTAGAAAGAGTGCAGAGAAGGGCAACCAGGATGATTAGGGGACTGGAGGCTAAAACATACAATGAATGGTTGCAGGAACTGGGCATGGCTAGTCTAGTGAAGAGAAGGACCAGGGGAGACATGATAGCAGTCTTCCAATATTTGAGGGGTGCCACAGAGAGGAAGGGGTCAAGCTATTTTCCAAAGCACCCAAAGGCCAGACAAGGAGTAATGGATGGAAACTGGACAAGGAGAGATTCAACCTGGAAATACAGAGAAATTTTCTGACAGTGAGAACAATCAACCAGTGGAACAGAAGTTGCCTTCAGAAGTGGTCTGTGTGTGATGCATCTGGCCCATGAGCCACATATTTGATAGTCCTGCTCTAACACAACCCTTTCTCCAAGTGGCTTACAAAGAACCACATTCTCACAATAAACTTAAAAACACTAACTGCATCATGACGGGCAATGAAATCTACCAAGAAGATCCACAAGAGTTGGATTAATTAAACTCCTTGATCATTTTAAAGTTCACCATGCCTAAGCTGTCGGCTCTCCATTTAGCTGTTTTGAAGAACATATTCCGTAGGAGACAGTCAACATGGCTAATAGTCAGAGATTACAGGACCAATAGCTCAAATATTCCTATGGAAGGAGTGTCAAACTCAAGGGCCACAGGCCAGATCTGGGCCATAGGGTGCCTGTGGGGGTGCCCTCAAAACAGCAAAGGATTGGCCCATGGTGCCTGTGCCAGCAAAAACAGGAGCTCCATTTTTGCTGGCAGAGGGTTGCAGGAGGCCGTCGCGGCTAAAAACAGGGCCTGAGGGGGCTGCAACATGGCCCCTCCGGGCTTCATTTTCTCTGGCAGAGGGCTAGGAAAACAAATTAAAAACACAACAAAAGGAGAAATGTTTCCCCTATTTGCATTTGAGGCTGAAAGAAGGGATAGGAAAGGGAAAGAGGAAAGGTGAAGAAAAAAGATGGGAAGATGGGAAGAGGGCAAGGAAGGAAACGGAAGAAGAAAGGAGAATGAAGAGGGAAGGGAAAAGAAGATAAGGAAGGAAGGAAGGAAGGAAGGAAGGAAGGAAGGAAGGAAGGAAGGAAGGAAGGAAGGAAGGAAGGAAGGAAGGAAGGAAGGAGATTATAATGAGAGTGAGGGAAGGTCTCAGAGAAGTCCTGCCTTAGCTTTTGGCACTAAAGGTGCCCCCGACACAAGTTCCATGTCACACACACCATGGTTACACCCAGGCCATGCTCACCATGGTTATGCCCTACACACACCCCTCTGGCCCTCCCAGGTCAAACACAACCCTGATGCAGCTCTCAATGAAATCGAGTTTGACACCCCTGTTCTAGCACAACCCTTTTTCCAAGTGTCTTACAAGGAACCACATTCTCCCAATAAACTTAAAAACGCTAATTGCAGGATGACGGGCAATGAAATCTACCAAGAAGATTAGCAACAGTCAGTGAATTAAACTCCTTAATCATTCTAAAACTCACCATGCCTAAGTTGCCGGCTCTCCATTTAGTTGCTTTGAAGAACATCTTTCTTAAGATACAGTCAACATGGCCAATAGTAAAAGATTACAAGACCTGTAGATCAAATATTCCTACGGTATACAGGATCACACTTCGAACCATGACACTACAAGCTTAGGGATACCCATATGTAATCTGCAAAGACAAGAGTCAACCCATCAGCTGTATCCAGTGGTGGGATTCAGCCAGTTCACACCAATTCAGGAAAACCGGTTGTTAATTTCCTAAACAGTTCAGAGAACTGGTTGTTGGAAGAAAACATGTTTTGTTTTTTCCCACTTTACAGGGCTAATCCTGTAAGGAAGGCAACATTCTGGTGGTATTTCTAGCCTAATCTTTATTGTCCTGCATACAGAAACAGCCTCTCTAGTTAACCCTTCTTACATTGTAACAGTGAAGGCGAAGCGCCCATCAACATGTGTAACATTGAGTTGGCCACATCCACACTGTCACATGACCACCAATCCACGCCTACTGAGATGGTCATTAGGGCAGAGAACTGGTTGTTAAATTATTTGAATCCCACCACTGGCTGTATCCTATGCTTGGTTTTAAGAATCACCTCTTTTCAAAGCTGACCATCAACACTCCAGAACATAACTTTTTGATCAAAGCAAGTTAAACTCTTGAGTGTGTTTGTCCTAGAACTGACAAAATAATTGCGTATGATTCCCTGCAAAGATATGATATTGCTTAATGTAATAACAAAGGAGCTTGGATGGTTCTTATATAATATCATTAGGGGGGGGGTGTATTTTCAATGAGTTTTATTTTTTTACAGGGGAATAACTTGTATTCCCCTTTCTGGGCATTATCTGTGAGATTGGTGGAAATAGGCTGTCGCTTTTCATTTCATTGATCAAAGAAAAATGGTTCCTCACAAATAAAATTTAAAAACAAAGAATTCCCAATATTTGATGTTTCTTTGTCTTATAATTACTGTTTGATGTACGGCTTTAATTAAAGTGTTGAATTATCACATGGATTTTATATGTGGGGAAATAATTAGCTTTTGGTTCTCTACAAACCCTTTACAAAAGTGATTTTATGAGCCTTAATAATAATAATATTAATAACAATAAGTTTCAGAGGAAATTTTATGCTACAGAAAAAGAAGGGGGGAAAGGAAGGGGTAAAAAATTAGATTCGGGATACGTAGAATGACTTAAATTCATGTTTAAATTATGAAGTCAATGTTATACTTTTTCATTGTTTGGTTTTACAATAAGCTATTTACTTCAATGGTTTTTCACTCAGTGGTGGGATTCAAAAAAATTTACTACCAGTTCTGTGGGCATGGCTTGGTGGGCGTGGCAGGGGAAGGATACTGTAAAATCTCCATTCCCTCCCCACTCCAGGGGAAGGATACTGCAAAATCCCCATTTCTTCCCGATCAGCTGGAACTCGTGAGGCAGAGAATAGATGGTGGCGAAGCCAGGCAGAGGTGGCATTTACCGGTTCTCCAAACTACTCAAAATTTCCACTACCAGTTCTCTATAACTGGTCAGAACCTGCTGAATCCCACCTCTGTTTTAACTGGTTTGGAACTAGACAAGACTGAGCACATTCAAAGAACAATGTATGATACCTAATGATTAATTTTAATATATTTTAAACAATTTAATCTCCTTAACAGTAATGGCAGCAGTGCAGAACTACAGAAACTGATTTTAAAAAACCCCAAAAAACTACAGAGGGATGCTATCAAGATCAAGTGAGGTACCACTCTATAAAGCCTTAGTAAGACCACACCTAGTGTACTGCATCCAGTTTTGGTCACCACACTATAAAAAAGATGTTGAGACTCTAGAAAAAGTGCAGAGGAGAGCAACCAGGATGATTATGGGACTGGAGGTTAAAACATATGAAGAACAGTTGCAGGAACTGGGCATGGCTAGTCTAGCGAAGAGAAGGACCAGGAGAGACATGATAGCAGTCTTCCAATATTTGAGGGGCTGCCACAGAGAGGAACTGGTCCAGACTGCAATAACAGGCAGGCCTGGGTATTGCAAGCTGTAAGGTAAAGGTAAAAGTTCCCCTCGCACATACATGCTACTTGTTGTCGACTCTAGGGGGCGGTGCTCATCTCCATTTCAAAGCCGAAGAGCCAGCGCTGTCCGAAGACGTGTCCCTATTTTTTCTACTTGCATTTTTACGTGCATTCGAAACTGCTAGGTTGGCAGAAGCTGGGACAAGTAATGGGAGCTCACCCTGTTACACGGCAGCACTAGGGATTCAAACCGCTGAGCTGCCGACCTTTCGATCAACAAGCTCAACGTTCTAGCCCCCGAGCCACCGCATCCCTTCCTTGCAAGCTGTACTACTTGTCAATTTGATTCCTGGCCTGTTGTGATTCAATTGTTAGTTGTGATGAATGCATGAATGAATGAAATATATACACACATACACATATATTCATTCATACAACCCTCTTACAGTTTTAACCCTTAACCACAGTCATACTATTTCTGCTACATTATTACAGACATGAGCTCATAATGACCTCAGTAGCAAAAAGACATTCAATGTTTTTTTTTTGTTTTTTTTTTGTTTACATTTATATCCCGCCCTTCTCCGAAGACTCAGGGCGGCTTACAATGTATAGGGCAATAATCATGGTTGGATCTAAAAATGGATGTATAAGAGCAATAAACCCCAAAAATGTATCGATCTATATCAAATCCACATCGCGCAGGTCACTTTGTGTTTCTCCATCCTTGAACTTCAATCTTTCTTCTCTAATTTTTACATTGGTCCACTGAATGATGGTGCTAATAATTTCTTTAGAAAATAATAATTTCGAAATCTCTAGGGGAATAGGTGCATTTCTGAGATTTCTAGCTGCTGCCCGTTGTCCAGGTAATTGCACAACAATATTGTGACTATTCGGTTCTGGATCTATTGCTTCCACAAGGTGCCGAAGACCATTTGAATTTGTTCTTGTCCTTTAAATGATTGCATGACGTAGATTGTCATCAATTTCATAAGGAGCTTCATCATTGCCGATGTCAGAATCAGCGGTGGCAGCAGGTTCCTCATCGTCCATTACAAAATTTTCATCACAATCTGAGTCCACTTCACTCAGATCATTCTCTGCTTCATTAAATCGGGCTCTTTTTGGCTGGAAAACCTGGCCCTGACATTATATATATTAAAAATACGATAACAAAGATCTGCGGTCATAATGACCGAAACTCAAATTCAAGGGCCGCTACAGAAAACACCAAATAACTGACACAAGTGCAATGCTCCATACACTCTTATTGGTGGGAAAATAAAAACTATTCGCAACCGGAATGGTCCATTTCTGAAAAAAAAAGGGGTGTTCTGAACATTTTGGAAAACTCTTGCAGTCACTATGACCGCAGGTCTGTGGTTATGGGTTAAAATGGGGGCCTCTGGTGGCTCAACAGGCTAATGCAGTCTGTTATTAACAGCAGCTGCTTGCAATTACTGCAGGTTCAAGTCCCACCAGGCCCAAGGTTGACTCAGCCTTCCATCCTTTATAAGGTAGGTAAAATGAAGACCCAGATTGTTGAGGGCAATAAGTTGACTTTGTATATAATATACAAATGGATGAAGACTATTGCTTAACACAGTGTAAGCCGCCCTGAGTCTTCGGAGAAGGGCGGGATATAAATGCAAATAAAAAAAATGAGTTTTATCTTTCAGGACTTCAGCACAAAGACTTGCATAAGGCAGTGCTTTCCTTGATGAGCAACACAGGGGTTAAATAGATGGTGTATATATATATTAGCAACATTAGCCATTTCAAACCCCTCCAATCCATACATACAGCAGACAGACATCCACTATGAAGATGTAGCACGACCACAAACACGAAGCCAAACAACAGCAATGCAACTCACCAGCTCAAATCCCCCTGCAACTCAGATTAATCTGAGCACAATCAAGCCCCCACCCAAACAGGACACACCCCCATCCAATCAGAGCACAAAAAAACCCCATCCAATCAGAGCACAGCCAAGCTCCCACCCAATCAGTTCAAACCCTCACTAGCAGTTAAAAAGGAAGAAACAGCTGCAATCACACATTGCTCCCAGAAGCACAAAGCTGAAGCCTGAAGATGACGAATGAGACTTTGTCAAAACGACGCCAAGACACTTCCAATTTTACGCGGGAGAAAACCCGAATAACCAAAGACCTACATATATATATATATATATATATATATATATATATATATATATATATATATATATATATATATATATATATATATATACACAGCTATATGTATATATATTGTATGTATGTATGTATGTATGTATGTATTTGTCAAGCATGTATTTTATGACAGATACAGGTGTAAACATAATTATAAATACATGAAAAGGATGCAAATAAAAGAAAACATTAGGACAGGGACGGTAGGCATGCAGGTGCGCTTATGCACGCCCCTTACAGACCTCTTAGGAATGGGGTGAGGTCAACAGTAGACAGTCTAAGGTTAAAGTTTTGGGGGTTTGGGGAAGAAACCACCGATTCAGGTAGTGTATGCCAGGTGTTGACCACTCTGTTACTGAAGTCGTATTTTCTACAGACTAGTCTGGATCAGTTTACCATGGGTTTGTATCTATTGTGTAATCTTGTATTGTTTTGGTTGAAGCTGAAGTATTCATTGGCTGGTAGGACATTGTAGCATATGATTTTATGTACTATGCTTAGGTCAGACTGAAGATGGCGAAGTTCTAAGTTGTCTAAGCCCAAAATTTTGAGACTGGCGGCATAAGGTATTTTGTTGCGAGCAGAGGAGTGGAGGGCTCTTCTTGTGAAATATCTCTGGACTCGTTTGATTGTATTAATGTCCGATATGCAGTGCGGGTTCCAGACAGATGAGCTGTATTCAAGAATTGGTCTGGCAAAAGTTTTGTATGCCTTAGTTTGCAGTTCAATATTACCGGAGAAGAAACTACGCAGGATTAGGTTAACAACTCTTAATGCTTTTTTAGCAATGCTGTTACAGTGAGCACTTAGATCATTTGAGATGAGTACTCCAAGGTCTCTGACAGAGTGAGGGTCGTCTGTTAGGTCGTATCCATCCAGCTTGTATTTTGATTCACTCAATTTGTTTTTGACCAATGAGTGAAAAAGAACCTTTGACAAAACTGTCATCTTTAAAACACAGTGATATTTCATCCCCTTCGCACTATTTAGAACGCCCGGAACTGAAATGCTTCCAACAAGCACCGTGTCTAATTTTTCAAAACTGTCATTTCCAGCAAATCTGCTTAGGCAAAAAAATTCTATGCTGTTAGGAAATAGGAGGAGGAAGGAATGTATACAGAATACTTTTTTTTTTTCATGTGCAGGTCAAAGTGCCATCCAAGCTTGCAAAATATCAGAAACACAGTATAATAAATTATGCAGTGACAATGACAGATTGGTTCAAGTCCATAAATCCAGTGCACCAATGATTAGCCCTCCAAAATATTATTTGGCTTAGTTCTAGCTGGGTTTTTTTCCCCTCCTTCCCTGCACACGATAATCATATAATCAAAGTGTTATTTCCAGGAGAAATCATAAAATCCAATAAAACCGCATCTTATTGAAAAAGATACAAGAGGTGACCAATTGTTCTAATCTGATCTACTAATAAACTTCTGAGGCACACATTCCAGCTCTAAGCATGTTGGTACAGATTAATTTTCTGGTGATTACATGCACAACTCCTTTCCCTAAACAACTTATGATCTAAAATTCAACACAAGGAAAACATTTCAGAAAGAAGTAGCAATAGCACTCTGCCTTATATACCGCTTCACAGTGCCGAGCAGCCCTCTCTAAGCTGTTTATAAAGTCAGCATATTGCCCACAACAATCTGGATCCTCATTTTACCGACCTCAGAAGGATGGAAGGCTGAGTCAACCTTGAGCCGCTCAGAATCGAACTCCTGGAGTGAGCAGTGAGTTAGCCCTGGAGTACTGCATTTTAACCACCATGCCACCATGGCTCTTAGAGTTAAGGTAGTAAGCAGGAAACAACAGGTAATAGTTGCAACTGGTTATGTGTAGGCTCAATTGAATAGTCTCCAATTGGATACCTATGAAGACATCACTTCCTAGAACCAGCAGGACTATTGCTGAGAATTCTGAAAACTAAAATCCACACCAAGGGAGGGCACCCACAATTGGGAAGCCTGCAAGAAGACCTGGAAATGTAAAGGTATCTCAAATTTAGCAGAACATAGGAGACTCAAAGTCTCTGCTGAGGGTGTTGAAGAAAACCTATTCTCCAGGACAAGAAGGCAAGGGATGGAAACTCATCAAGGAGAGAGGCAACCTAGAACTAAGGAGAAATTTCCTGACAGTTAGAACAATTAATCAATGAAATCACTTTTCTCCAGAACTTGAGGGTGCTCCAATACAGTGCAGGTTTATAAGAACAGATTGGGCTACCATTTGTCTGAAACGGTACAGGGTTTCCTGCCTGAGCAGGGGTTGGATTAGAACAGTGGCTCCCAATCTTTTGGTCACCAAGGACCAGTTCTATGGAGAAAGGTGTTTCTGTGGACCGAAGGGGGAGTGGTTTTGCATTCTGTCTGCATCACACAGATGGAGTTTTGCTTGTTTGTGTATGCCATGGACCGGTGCCAGCCTGCAAACTGGGGGCTGGAAATCCCTGGACTAGAAGACCTCCATGGTCCCTTCCAACTAGGTTACACAGTTAAAAGAAGGCTGTTGTCAAACAGCTGTTCTTGGTAGCAATTAGAAACATATAAATCAGGAGAGGAGAGGAGAGGAGAGGAGAGGAGGGGAATGGAGGAGAGGAGAAGAAAGGAGAGGAGAGGAGAGGAGGGAGAGGAGTGAAATGGATGGGGAATAGAGGAGAGAAGAGGAGGGGAATGGAGAAGAGGAAAGGAGAGGATGGGAGGGGAATGGAGGATAGAAGAGGAGGGAGAGGAGAGGAGAGGAGAGGAGAGGAGGGGAGGGGAGAGGAGGGGAATGGAGGAGAGGATGTGGTTGATAAATATAAAGACCAATGCAAATTCCCTACAAAGCTCACCAAAGCGTATGTGGGAGTTCCACTATTTCCCCCCCCAATCACCTGTGAAAGATGAATCATTTGTATAACTTAATAATGGGTGAGGGTTCCTGTAGAGTTAAAGTATGTACCTCTCCATCCTCCCAAAGGTACAAGATTGTAACATCCTAGTAAAAAGGAACGCAAGAAGTGAATTCCGTAGCCACAACTATGGACCTGCACCTGTTCAATTGCCCTCCAGGTGACAAGTTAAGATTGTTACTTCTAGGCTGAGACAGACATTTTGGGGGGAGGGCAGTAGCGGGGTAACCTATCCCTCAGCTTCAGGATAGGTTAGTGGATTCGCCCATCTATAAGTTTTTGATATTGAATGATTATGGGACATCTCTGATTCAAAAAAACCCAAAAACCACAACCTTTGCATATCTATAAAAGAACCAAGGGGTATATGATGTATGGGGTGGTTGCTTTCAAAATGGCTGCCCCTTATCACATGTGGGTAGGGTCAGTGGTGAGATTCAGCCGGTTCAGGCCGGTTTGGGCGAACCGGTTGTTAAATTGCTGGCTGGTCCCGCACCTCCCTGCCCCACCCCTTCTAGGAGTTTCCGTGTGCCCTATTTTGGCTCCCGGGTAAATGCATGGAGGCCTACTAGGCCCAAAACAGGATGCGGGGGGAAGGGGGGAGTGCGGCGCGGCACCCCTGTGGCCCGTTTTTGCTCCCAGGAGGCTTGCCTACTAGGCCCGAAAAAGCCAGTTTTTGCTCCCACAGGGGTGCAGGAGGCCAACTATTGCCTGTCACAAGCCCTGCCCATGTCCACCATGGCCACACCCACTCAGCCGGTCATTAGATCAGAGAACCGGTTGTTAAATTATTCCCACCACTGGGTAGAGCCCGCAATTCTTCCAAGCTGCGGGATTAACTTGGGGCAGAGGTGAGAGGATCATCCCGGAATCTTACCTAAACTTGCATTAGTTTAATTATAACTAGGACGAGTGGTAATTGAAGACGTCGGCATAATGAAACTAGATAATGTACCACTCCTGTCTTGAGTCAGTACGAAGCTAACTTGATAGTTACGCAGAGCCGTCTTCCACCCTGTATGCTTCAGATCTCTTTATTAATATTTAAGAACAGCCAAGCTCTAGGAATCCCAAGAACCGCCGTTCACCTCAGTCTTCCAGAGAAGGCACTTGTAACCATATATGCATTCATTATACTAATTAATTATAAACAGACGCGGGAAAAAAATACTCTCTCTGGTATTATTTTGCATTTTCTGTGAGCAATTTTTATAATGAGCTTTCTAATCTTCCATATTTTTTTAAAAAAACACAAAAACAAAACATCAAGTCTGCAATGTTGAGCTTGCATTTTTATATTCAATGGTGGGTTGTTGTTTTTTTTGGTGTTTTTTTTTTAAATCACCAGGCAGCATTACTTGAATATAAATTGTCAGACCAGAAACGTATTAGGCGATATAATAGAGAATATCATACAATACATTCCTGAGACTATATGCATTTTCATAAATCATTCTTAAAATACATTTGCAAAAGGTCTTTCTGGGTTTTCCCATTCGACACTTTTGGCTTTACACCTGGATTTAATGGATTCCATTAAAATATATTGTGTTTCCATTTTCTGATGCCAGCAGTATAAGCAAGGAACTATTAGATTTGTTTCTGTACAACACTTCCTGAATTGAGTAGATTCCTATTAAAATGTTCAGGAGGAAAGGAATAAATAAAATAGCGGGTTTGCTCGCCCAGCAAATTTAATGCATCCTATTGAAAAGTGGATTTAACTGTTATATATTTATATAAGCCATCTTTTCTTTAAAAGGGATGGGACTAGTAAGCATAACCCAGTTAAAATGAGGAAGAAGCTAGCGTGTGTATGGCCATATACAACCTCCCTCTGAAACTCAGTTGTCCCTTTCAGGCTTCCCTAAATGTTAAGCAGAAAGAGAGAGAGAGAGAAGAAAGAAAGAAAGAAAAAGAAAGAAAGAAAGAAAGAAAGAAAGAAAGAAAGAAAGAAAGAAAGAAAGAAAGAAAGAAAGGAAAAGAAAAGAAAAGGAGAGAGAAGGAGGAGGGAAAGAGAGGGAGGGAGAGAAGAAGGAAGAAAGGGAGGGAGGGAGGAAGGAAGCAGGGAGGGAGGGAGGGAAGGAAAGAATGGAAGGAAGGAAGGAGGGAGGGAAGGAAGGGAGGAAGGAAGGAAGGAAGGAGGGAGGGAGGGAGGGAAGGAAGGGAGGAAGGAAGGAGGGAGGGAGGGAGGGAGGGAGGGAAGGAAGGAAGGAAGGAAGGAAGGAAGGAAGGAAGGAAGGAAGGAAGGAAGGAAGGAAGGAAGGAAGGAAGGAAGGAAGGAAGGATCAGAAGACCCAAATGAGAACGCATCAACAAATAACAATGTAATAACAAATTACCCTTGGAGTCAAATAATTCTCTGTATAGCGTAACTCCATTTCTCTTATTCTTACTTGCGTAACATTTAAAGTCTCCCAATGATGCAGAAATCCATGTCATTAATTTCCTGAACATCGTTCAACGCATGTGGTTTGGGTTATTGTGCCTTCCCCCAAGACAGGTCAGTATTTCCTATGACGTATTTATCTAAACCTCCAGCATCTGATCAGACGTCGTTTATCTCAGATCTAAAACTCAGGAGACCCGAGACCTTTCCCTCCTCCCAATTAGAAGCTCACAACATTTTTAATTAACATTCTGTTCCGCTTAATACTTCAATCCGAAGTTGTAAGGAGTACAGGGAATCCGCGAACCTTACAACAGTTCACTTAGTGGCCGTTTGAAGTGACAACGGCATGGAAAAAAGTGAGTTACGACCATTTTTCGCACTTATGACTGTTTCAGCATGCCCATCAGAGGTGGGTTTCAGCAGATTCTGACCAGTTCTGGTGAACCGGTAGCGGAAATTATGAGCAGTTCGGAGAATCGGTAGTAAAAATTTGGTCTGGCTCCGCCCCGATCCATTCTCTGCCTCCCAAGTCCCAGCTGATTGGGACAAAATGGGGATTTTGCAGTAACCATCCCCTGGAGTGGGGAGGGAGCGAGGAGGGAATGGAGATTTTACAGTATCCTACCCCTGGAGTGGGGTGGGAATGGAGATTTTACAGTATCCTTCCCCTGGAGTTGGGTGGGAATGGAGATTTTACAGTATCCTTACCCTGCCCTGCCCACCAAGCCACGCCCACCAAGCCATGCCACGCCCACCAAGCCACACCCACAAAACCGGTAGTAAAAAATATTGAAACCCACCACTGGTCACGTATTTTACATTCGGATGCTTGCCAACTGCTTCATACTTACGACGGCTTCAGTGTCCTGAAGCCATTTGAAAAGTGAGCTACTTTGATGACTGAACACCATCAAAGCTGAGACCAGCAAGATTAGGAGAGCTGGAGAGATCTGGCCCATAGAATCATCAAGAGTTGGGCTCAACCCAATGGATCGCATGACCTTCATCATCAACACGTATGAGACACATGTTTAAAAGGGACATTGGCAGCATGGTCACAGTCAATTGATCGATCTATCAGCCAGCATCTCTATACTCATATCTCTACTACTTCTACTGGTTAAAATTATTTGATTTGATATCTGTATTACAGCCCAAGGGTTGTAGGGTTTGGTGATAGATTAGGCCAGTAATCATTCACAGATAGTATGCAGAGGTGGGATTCAGGTGGTTCAGACCGGTTCAGGTGAACCAGTAGTAGCGACCTGCAGATGGGCCTGCCCCCGCCCACCCATCCAGGCACAATCTCATCCTATATCACTGTGTGGACGCCGTGCGCAAGCAAATTGCCATGTTGTTTGATGTTGCATGCATGTGCGGACGGCACGAGCAAGAAAATTGCTGTGTTTTGTGCTCACATTTCCAGTGCTGGACGAACCGGTTGTAACCATATTTGAAGCCTACCTCTGATAGTACGTCCTATTGGAGTCAAAGGATTTAACTTTCAAATAAAAAGCTATGCACAAAATTATTGTTTTATGATATGGTGGCATGGCTACATCACTTGTTGAGCTATTAATTAATTCCAGCTAATAAGCCAGAGTTTGTACTGTCATCAAAGCAAGGCTATAGGAACTATGCATTTGCAGGAAGTTGCACTAAGTAAGATGGCTAGGTCATAGTCTGTTGATCAACATGAACGACGATCATTCCCAGAAATTAAATACTAAATGTCATGTTCTGTCCCCCCCACCTCAGTCCGGGAGACACGTGAACTGACCCAATTAGCCAGCAATGTAGTCCACGCTATCAGCTCTGGCAGCAGACCAGCAAACGTCTGCCAAGGTTTTCTTTATCTTCCCTGATGCCGGTGTCACAGAAGCTTGTTACCGGAGCAACCAGGAAGTCAGGAATACACAGCAATCCAGGCCAAATGCTCAGTCAAATAGTTCAGCTCAAGTTTTCTCCAGTCAATTTGTTTTGTCCGTCACAAAGTAGTAGAGCAGCCCCTCCTGCTTTTATACCCTGTGGGGTGTGGCTTCGTGACTCAGCACTCTCTAGGCCTACCCCACCCCTTCTTTTGTTGTTCCTGCCTCTCTCGTCTACGAAACCTGGAATCTAACCAGGACTGATTGTCCACAGCTGGGTCTGGAAGCATTGCCTGGGTGGGGGGAAATACAGGAGACAGAGGCCTCATCCCCTCCTCCACTTGGCCTGCCTCTGGCTCCTGGAGCTGAGCCAGAGAGGCCGGCCCTGCAGAGGGGAGCCCCGACGGCCCTTCCCCCTCACTTTCTCAGTCACTTTCTGGCAGGGGGCCAGGCCCAGGGGCGGGGGTCTGGAGCCACAACAGGTCATTTGAACTCCCACTTATTCCTCTACATGAATGTATTTTTCAGGGTCCTAATTTTATGGTTATTTTTTAAAAAAAATATCATACAAAGTTTATTGTTCTGATCCAGCTCCCAAACATGACAAACCTTCTGTAGTTAAATCAATAATTCCTTTATTAGGAGCGTCAGAAGCCCCGGAAAAAGTCTCTCTCCCTCTCCCTCTCCCTCTCTCTCACACACACACACAGTAGTCTAACGAATCGATCCAGCAGGGAGATGAATAGTTGTCTGCCACATCTATTCATCTCTGCCCCCTGCCTTTTATCCCCAGAGCTAGCGTGGGGCTTCACTAGCAGCAGTGGCTTCTCCGTCCCAAGGACCGGCCCATATATTTCCACTGCTCTCCTCTCCTCTGCCTTTTGTGCATCTGTGTGTCAGGCACTGGACCCAGCTGTTCCTCCTCTTTCTCATCAGCCACCTGCAGACCTGGGGGCTGTTGACTTTCCATCTGAGGGCTGATGGACAGCCCAGCCTCCACCTCTATCTCTATTTCTGACAGCTCCATTCCCTCTTCCTCCTCGAAGCTCTCAGGTTGCCTGACTCCAATGCCGCCTCCTCATCTGATTTGGCTGCTTGAGGGGCTGGCGGCCAACAGGCCACAACACCTACTGTTTGCATATCTAATTTCACTGTGTGATTTTTCTATTCCTAGGGGGGGAAAAAACAGTTTTCAATCTGTCCCTCCAAACACAGGAGCAAAAACAGCAAATGTTAGCAATGGGGCAAGGACGAGTAAGTCCCTCCGAATACCATATTTTCCACCGTCTCTAAATATCCTCTGGGGTACAGCAGTTTCATTTAGCAGCTTCCATTGATTTGCAGATATTCTATTATAATAAAAGAAAGTGAGACAACGAGGAAGGCTATGCGATCAATTTGAATAAAAGTAAAAGTGGTCGATATAAATAGTCCTATCACCAGCTCACACAGCAAGGCAGAAAAGAATAAATAACTTTTGATAATGAGTAAGAGTTGAGAAAATAAGGAGCTATTGAAAACAGTTTTCCCTGAAGAAACAAAGAAAAGCAGCGTTGTTTTGCACAAAACATATCTACCATTATCCCTGCGGATAATCTATTAGAATCTCTATTATACTTAGGATTCAAAAATGCACCCTGCTTTGGCCTTAGGTTTTACAACCGCTGCTATCCTGAATAACAATAAAAATGAAGTTGACAGACGATTTGGAAGAATTAGAGACATTCCCGCAAACTGTTGGCCATTTCTAGTTTTCTTTTTAAAAAAAGCAACAACAACGACGATATTTCTTCAAAGTAAGATCAGTGTTGAAAGGCTACACTTGGGTAGCCTTTTTAGCAACAGCCCCAAAGTGATTTTCTAGGAACTTCTGATTTTTCCCCCCCACAAATTTCCAGTCTAAATTGGGATCCCCAATCCCCACTCCATGGAATGGCCATGGGCCGTGGCATATCAGCAACCGGGCCGTGCAAACAAGCAAAGCCCATTCCGCAGGATGCAGGCAGCATGCAAAACCATGTCCCCCTCTGGTCGGTGGAAAAGCCTCTCTCCATGGAACTGGATCCTGGTGCCCCGAAGGTTGGGGGCCACTGGTCTAAATAACATCCCTGGTGTGAAGGGTTTTGTCTGATCCCTCCCCACCCACTCCTGATTAAGAATCCTGATTAGGGCCTCTGGTGGCTCAACAGACTAATGCAGTCTGTTATTAACAGCAGCTGCTTGCAATTACTGCAGGTTCAAGTCCCACCAGGCCCAAGGTTGACTCAGCCTTCCATCCTTTATAAGGTAGGTAAAATCAGGACCCAGATTGTTGGGGGCAATAAGTTGACTTTGTATATAATATACAAATGGATGAAGACTATTGCTTGACATAATGTAAGCCGCCCTGAGTCTTCGGAGAAAGGCGGGATATAAATGCAAATTTAAAAAAAAGACAGTAGTAAAACCAATGTTTTCTTTAATGGTTTCACGAAAGCATGATTTATTTCAGGGGTGTCAGACTCAATTTCATTGAGGGTCACATCAGGGCTGTGGTTGACCTCAGGGGGCTGGGTCGGTGTGGCCGACTGGGTGGTCATGGCCAACTTGATACTACTCCCCAAACTGCTGGCATGTTTCCTCTTTGCATTGGGTAGATTGGTCCAAAGTCACGCTGGCCCAATGTTTCCACTTTGCATTGGGTAAACCGGGCCGAAGACACGCTGGCCTGATGTGTCCACTTTGCATTAGGTAAACCGGGCCGAAGACACGCTGGCCTGATGTTTCCCCTTTGCATTGCGTAAACCGGGCTGAAGACACGCTGGCCCAATGTTTCCACTTTGCATTGGTTAAACCGGGCCGAAGACACGCTGGCCCAATGTTTCCACTTTGCATTGGATAAACCGGGCCGAAGACACACTGGCCCGATGTTTCCTCTTTGTATTGGATAGACTGGGCCAAAGCCATGTGGGCCGGCCAATTACATTTTCCAGGACAGCCGTGTGTGCTGGATCTGAACACATCACGGGGCGCATCCAGCCTGTGGGCCTTGTGTTTGACAGCCCGGATATATTTGCTGCTCTTTAAGGATTGTCCAGATTCAATATTGAGATATTTATAGGAGTTTAAGAGGGACAAAGTAATATCAGCATGGTGCCACCGGATGGACACATCTGCAGATGTGCAGACGGTCCTCGACTTACAACCACAATTGATTGAGCCCAAAATTTGGGTTGCTGAGCGAGATATTTGTTAAGTGAATTTGGCCCCATTTTACGGACTTTCTTGCCACGGCTGTTCAGGAATCTGGCTTCCCCATTGACTCTGCATGTCAGAAGGTCACCAAAGGACCCTGGAACACTGCGACCCATTGCCAAGCGTTTGAATTATGACCACCTGACTATGGGGATGTGCAATGGTTGTGTGAGAAATGGCGATCAATCACTTTTTTCATCCCCACTGTAACTTCAAAAGGTTGCTAAACAAACTGTTGAAAACCAAGGTCTATCTGCCTTGGGATAGCTATACGAGTTTTAAAAGGGAAAATTAACACGAGAAGAAACAGGGGTTAACGTTGTATGCTAAGATATGAGAGCAGAGGTGGGTTTCAGCAGTTCTGACCAGTTCTGGAGAACCGGTGGCAGAAATTTTGAGTAGTTCGGAAAACCGGTAGTAAAAATTATGACTGGACCAGTCTCCATCTGTTCTCTGCCTCCTGGGTCCCAGCTGATCAGGAGGAAATGGGGATTTTGCAGGAATCTTCCCCTGGAGTGGGTGGGAATGGAGATTTTACAGTATCCTTCCCTGGAGTGCGGCGGGAATGGAGATTTTACAATATCCTTCCTCTGCCACACCCTCCATGCCACACCCACCAAGCCATGCCATGCCATGCCCACCAAGCCATACCCACAGAACCGGTAGTAAAAAGTTTTTGAAACCCACCACTATATGAGAGAAGTAAAATAAAATCCAAACAAGCTCATTTTATCCTATTGTTATTTTTTTGAGTGATCTGAAAATAAGGGTGGGCTTCAAAAAATTTAGCAAGGGGTTATCTGACTGGTTTCTGGGTGGGAGTGGCCATGGTGGGTGTGGCCTAGTCAGCCTCCTGCACCATGGTGGGGGCAGGAGGTGTTTTTGCCCTCCCCGGACTCCAGAAGCTTTCCTAGAGCCTCCAGGAGGGCGAAAACAGCCTCCCCAGGCTCTGGAGGCCCTCTGGAGGGCTGTTTTTTACCCTCCCTGAGCCTCCGTGCACACCCTGCACTTACCTGCATCCAAAACGGGCTGCGTGAGGACACCTGGGAGGGGTAGGGCAGGGTGGGCGGGGCAGGGCCAGCCAGGAGTGGGATTTGGGGGTTCTCCAAACTGCACAGAATCTTAGCTAGAGGTTCTCCCGAACCCCTGTGAACCCCCAGCACCCCACCCCTGTCTGAAAGACTTAAAGAAGCTTGAAAGGAGATGTCTATAGGCCTGCCACTTTGGTAGTTAATGCTCCATCTGTTCAAGCATGAAAAGAAGTCACTGCAGGAACTGAAAGGCGATAAATTTATTGGATGCTGAGGGCATGATTGCTCTTCCTTCTCCAATAAGAGTCACGCTACTGAAGATGTCCTAAAGGTAGGCATGAATCTTCCCCCTTCCATCTGTTATTTTCTACATGGTGTTCCTATAGATCTGAACTGCATCAGAAATAAAAACAACTTTCCATCTGTCCCAGGTTTCTATGTCGCCCGCCCCCTTAATATTTGCTGCGTACATTTAAAAAAAAAACACACACCAAATCAATTAATTTGGGCTCAAATATGCAACAATGCAGACATACATCAAACTCAAAGAGACAGATCTCTGCAACAGATTAGCCCATAATAACAACCGAGGTGAAAGCACTGATGGTATTCAGCATGGTTCAGACTAGTTCGGGCGAACCGGTAGTAGCGACCTGCACCCGCCCCGGCATTATGCCATCCTATTTAGCCATGTTTTCTAAGCCGCGTGCATGTGTGCAAGCCGTGCACACAAGCAAAAGTGCATGCACAGAAGGCCAGGCACATGTGTGGAAGGCGGGCACACGCTCACATTTTCGGTATGCGGTGAACCGTTGGTAAAATTATGTGAAACCCACCTCTGGGTGAAAGGTAACCAAGATTAGGGGCTAGAATCTCACTGCATGCCAAGTCTTGGTTTGACTTGAGTAAGGATCTTATTTGAATACCGCCAGTGGTATCTATTGTATCACTTGCTTTCTCTTCTGCAGCTAATAAAGTTTTATTACTTTTATCATGTGCATCAGAGATACCATCACTAAAGATAACGTGCACATCTCAGTATCGCACCTAATTTTCTCAACAAAACAAAACAAAACCCAACAATATTTAGTTTCCTACTCTTTTTCAGTACTGGGATTATTTGGAAAGTTAAAAGGTCCATGGTTTCCCAAATATCATCTAGAATAAAATAGAATAACAGAGTTGGAAGGGACCTTGGAGGTCTTCTAGTCCAACCCCCTGCTTAGGCAGGAAACCCTACACCACTTCAGACAAATGGTTATCCAACATCTTCTTAAATACTTCCAGTGTTGGAGCATTTGAAGCTCCTGAAGGTGAGTTGTTCCACTGATTAATTGTCCTAACTATCGGGAAATTTCTCCTTAATTCTAAGTTGCTTCTCTCCTTGATTAGTTTCCACCCATTGCTTCTTGTTCTACCCTCAGGTGCTTTGGAGAATAGTTTGACTCCCTCTTCTTTGTGGCAGCCCCTGAGATATTGGAACACTGCTATCGTGTCTCTCCTAGTCCTTCTTTTCATTAAACTAGGCATACTGAGTTCCTGCAACCGTTCTTTATATGTTTTAACCTCCAGTCCCCTAATCCTTTTTGCTGCTCTTCTCTGCACTCTTTCTAGAGGGTCAACATCTTTTTTACATTGTGGTGACCAATTGTTTATTGTCTATTGTTTTATTTTCTGACACTAACAGAATTCAGAGGCTGTAAATTGAGAAACTCTCAGATAATTAGCTGGGATGTTTTTAAACACACCATGTTTTGGGCTGAAATTATTCTATATTTCTGTCCCAGCAACAGAAAAGCAATCCATGTTAAACCCCCCCCATGGGTATAATTTGGCCCCCAATACAGCTATACATTTAAAATGCAATACCCTATTTAAGGGTCTTGTCCTCAAGGCAAATTTAAATTTGGTATGTAAATCTGAAGCAACACAGAAGCCTAATTGTATCCTATCTACAGGAGCTAGGGCTCCAATTATAAATTTAATCACAGAGTACAAACTTCCAAATGAAATGGATGGAATATCCCAGGTGTAGCTGAGTCCATCTTAAACTCTTTGTGCAATCTAGCTGTCACTTGATGATTTTTGAAAATTAAGAAGGGATGAACCTGGATAGTACCTAGAGAGAAAGCCACCAAAAGAAGTTCATGAAAAAATTGTCAGAGTTTGTTGCAGAGCGCAGGCAGACTGGTGCATTAGGATTCATTAACTTTTTTATATACATAATAATACATGAAGTTGATACCAATACCAATAGTTGATTCTTCCAACGTGGTAGAAGTTATAGTACAAGGCAGGAGAGAACGTTAGTTTCATTTCAGCAGAGCAGACAAGCACACTCACAGACTGCTTAGTTTCAGTTTCAATTCTCTGCCCAGACTCAGAAGCTATAGACTAAGACACGCCCTGGCTCCAGTCTGTCTCAGCTCCCAATTGGCTGACTTAATTGCTATGCCTATTCATTGGCTGATCTATTCCAGTCCATGAATATTCATACTCTGACAGAAATCAATGGCAAACAACTTTGGATATCATTCGCAAGATATCTACGTGGTCGTTTCTATAAACTCCCAAAGAATCAAATTCAAAAAGACTACTTCTCGTCTTTTTTAAAAAATCTACTTTTGATCTTTTTAACATACAGTATCAAGGAGTAAGCACTTCTAAAGCCAACATATTTCATTTTTAGTAGCCTATAAAACAATCTGAGCTTTAACCAAGCATTTCAGCTGCATTTGTTTAGAAAAGAAATCCTACACAAACACACACCAAACAAAAATGTTACCATTTGCCTGATAATACAAAGCAGGAGCCCCATTCAAGGACAGGAAATTGGTGTTCGGCCTCTGCTTCATTATTTAAAAAACTAAAATAAAATTAATTATCATTTAGATTAGCTTGTCACAAAGAACAGCAACATTTCAATGGCTCATTATTATTTTCTTTCGTCTTGCCAGGAAAATGAATCAAGCTCCTTTACTGCAGATTGTATAATCACACCAAATATTAAAAAGCAAGAGAAAGAAACCATTGGCTTTGTACAACTGCACCAGGAGAACGACTTGGAAATGCATCAACTGATTACCATAGCAGTATGAATAAAGTTTTTTTTTTCTGGAAAAAAAATTAATATAGCACCTTCTAAAGAGCACAATTGGCAAACACGACAGACTTAGTTCACCTGATTCTCTGCCAAGACAGAAAATGTTATAACCAGTGGTGGGATTCATTTTTTTCTTACTACCAGTTCTGTGGGCGTGGCTTGGTGGGCGTGGCCAGGGAGTGTGACAGGCAGCACTCCTGCACCCCCCAGGAGAAAAAATGGGCCATGTGGGGGGGGAAACACACCATCCCCCCTGCACCCTGTTTCGGGCCTGGTAGGCCTCCCTGCAGTCTCCTGTGAGGGAAAACGAGCTGCAGGGGGACTGTGCCTCCACCGGCGCCCCATTTTGGGCCTATTAGGCCTCCCTGCAGCCTCCTGTGAAGGAAAACGAGCTGCAGGGGGACTGTGCCACCCCCACACCCCATTTTGGGCCTATTAGGCCTCCCTGCAGCCTCCTGTGAGGGAAAACGAGCTGCAGGGGGACTGTGCCTCCACCGGCACCCCATTTTGGGCCTACTAGGCCTCCCTGCAGCCTCCTGTGAGGGAAAACGAGCTGCTGGGGGACTGTGCCACCACTGGCGCCCCATTTTGGTTTTACTAGGCCTCCCTGCAGCCTCCTGTGAGGGAAAACGAGCTGCAGGGGGACTGTGTTGCCACTGGCGCCCCATTTTGGGCCTAGTAGGCCTCCCTGCAGCCTCCTGTGAGGGAAAACGAGCTGCAGGGGGACTGTGCCTCCACCGGCGCCCCATTTTGGGCCTAGTAGGCTTCCCTGCAGCCTCCTGTGAGGGAAAACGAGCTGCAGGGGGACTGTGCCCCCCCCACACCCCATTTTGGGCCTAGTAGCCCTCCCTGCAGCCTCCTGTGAGGGAAAACGAGCTGCAGGTGGACTGTGACATCCCCCCCACACCCCATTTTGGGCCTAGTAGGCCTCCCTGCAGCCTCCTGTGAGGGAAAACAAGCTGCTGGGGCTGTGCCGCCCCACCATGCCCTATTTTGGGCCTAGGAGGACACCCTGCATTTATCTGGAAGCCAAAATGGAGCACTTGGGGACTCCTGGAAGGGGTGGGAAGGGCCAAGACCAGCCAGCAATTTAACTACCGGTTCGCCCAAACAGGCCTGAACCGGCTGAATCCCAACACTGGTTATAACTAAGGGATGGATTATCCAGAGGAATATTTTTTAAATTTGAACCCGGTCACTCTTTCCAATCAAATCAACATCTTTTATTATGATTGCAGATCCGAAAAAGTTAATTTTAAAATATAAATTACAGAAACAAATCAAAATAGTTGAAGGCTCAGCTGATGTGTCTGTAAACCAGCGGTGGCCGACCTTTCGAACTTGGAAACCCAGCTTGCGCAGGGAGGGGGACGTGTGAGTGGCAGGTGCTTGCACGCATGTGCACAGTTCCGTTGGTGTAAGCAATGGGCATGCGCACCTTCTACTCATGCAAATGGAGCTTTGTGCATTAATGGAGGGCGCTTGAGCGGAAGTGTCGTGTCCCACTCCTCCGCTGACGGCCGGGTCAGGGAAGTCCGTATCAAGCGTGCCTCTGCAGCTCTGCCAAAGTCCTATCAGAGTTCTCAAGGCAGGCAGGACACCAGGAAGTGACTTCAGCAATCCAAGTTAGACTTTGCCTGACTCAGAGAATGCCAGAAAGCAGATTCTTTATATAGGCCATGGGGTGTGGCTCCATGACTCAGAACTTATCCAGGCCTGCCCCTCCCTTCCTTTTGCTGACATCGCCTCTCAACTCTCCGGAAGTGAGGATCTCTCCAGCCTCCAGCTGTTGGCAATCCTAGCTCATGACTGGCCTCACATTCTTCAGCCTCACCTGCTGTGGGGGAGGGGTTTAGTTGCTCCGTTTGCCTGGGCATGGTGCCAGCACTGGGGGCTGAAGGCATGTCAGGCCCTTCATCTTGCTCGGCCTGTCCGGGCATGGTGCCAGGGCTGGGGGCTGGAGGCATGCCAGGACATTCTTCCGAACTATCAGCGTCCGGCAGGAGATAAGAGGGGCCCGGCTGCGGCAGGGGGAGTGGGCGAGACACAACAGGAAGGCTTTTGTGCTCACACGCAAAGCTCCACTCACAGACATGGAAAGTATTTACGCACAAAATTCCTTTCATTCAAATGGAGTATTGCGTGCAAGAGCTCTCTGCTCACCTCAAGTGGAGCTTCACACAGGGGCACATGCACCCCTCCACTTAAGTGCCCGACGCTCGCACAAGTGGAGCTTCATGTGCACACTTGCCCAAAGCTCTTTCAAGTAGAGCTTCATGCGCACATGCGCACATTTGCCCATAAATTACACAACCCGGTTTTAAACAGGCCATGGCCCAGTAGTGGGCCGCAGCCTGGGAGTTGGGGGATCGCTGCTCTAACCAGCACCCCTTTCCAAAATATTTCTGTTTCTTTTGCAGATAGTCACTAATCAAACATGTGCGACCAACTGATCAACAGGTAGATATTCAAATGTGTAGGTGAATTAGTATAATAATTCTCAATTTTCACTTATCTATCCAACCTAGCAGTTCGAAAGCACATAAAAAATGCAAGTTGAAAAATAGGAACCAAGATTTTGGGGATACGGTGGCTCAGTGGCTAAGACGTTGAGCTTGTCAATCAAAAGGTCGGCAGTTCAGCAGTTCAAATCTCTAGTGCCACGTAACGGGGTGAGCTCCCGTTACTTGTCTCAGCTCCTGCTAACCTAGCAGTTCGAAAGCAGGTAAAAAATGCAAGTAGAAAAATAGGGACCACCTTTGGTGGGAAAGTAACAGTGTTCCGTGCGCCCTTGACTTTTAGTCATGCTGGCCACATGACCACGGAGATGTCTTTGGACAGCGCTGGCTCTTCGACTTTGAAACGGAGGTGAGCACCACCCCCTAGAGTCAGGAATGACTAGCACATATATGCAAGGGGAACCTTTAGCTTTATCCTTTTTTAAAAAAAATTAAATAAAATGAAGATATACTGCAATTGAGTAAACTTGCATGCCCTGATGCAGGGGTATCAAACTCATGGCCCGTGGGCTGCATGTGTCACACACTGGCCATGCCCACACCCGGTTTAGTGAAGGGGAAAAAAGTTGTGATACATCATGTGACAATGCCATGACGATGTGAGTTTGACACCCCTGCTCTGATGAAAAGGTCTGTTTTTAACCATTTCTTTTTCATGGTGCTTCACAGCCCTCCCTAAGCAGTTTATGGAGTCAGCATCTTGCCCCCAAGAATCTGGGTCCTCATTTTACTGACCTCAGAAGGATGGAAGGCTGAGTCAATCTTGAGCCGGTCAGGATCAAACTCCTGACAGTGAGCTGAATTAGTCTGCAATACTGCATTCTAACCACTGCACCATCATGGCTTATGAATAACAGGAGATGTGCCTCTCTTAAGGGTATTCAACTTGGCGTATCAATCAGCAGTGAATCCTCTACTACCTAGTTCTGTGAGTCTGCTATCTAGCGCAGACTTTGCGTTCCTTTTTTTAGCACCCGTGCAGTGCTAAAAAAGGAATATTTTGAAGCCTTCCAAGTCTGCAAAGGTAAGTAGAACAGCGAGAGGGGTTGAAATCTATTGTGCCACATGATTTAGATTAGCTAGAAAGCAGGAAATCGGATGATTCTGGCTAATATAAATCGCGCATCACAGCAGATTATCAGCCAGCTGATCGTCAGAAATACCAGTTCACCCAAACCTGTAGCATTTTTTTACTAACAGTTCGAGAGAACCAGTTCAAACCAAGAACATTTCACCCCAGGTATCAATGTTATCAAGGTATGTTTGCCCAAGGTTAAATTACTTGACCTTACCTGGTTTCAGAAAAGCATTTTTACAAACTTTACTGATGGGATGCTGAACTTGATTTGTGGCTATCTTTACCTTTTTCTTTTTTTTTTTATGTCTCTGGAGATTCTCAATCATCCAGGTCATGGTTGTCCCAAAAGGCAACTGGACTTTCTCGTTTTTTTGAAGATATTTTGCTTCTCATTTCACCAAGAAACTTCTCAGTTCACCAGTTGAAGAAGCTTCTTGGATGAGAGAAGCAAAACATTTTCAAAGGGAAAAACAAACAAACAAACAAGAAAGTCATTTTACCAAGTGTGCCCTGCACTGTATCAGTATAAGACAATGTCAGCTCTTTTTGTTACCCAAGATCAGGTGGGGGAAAAGAAAAAAAAAGAAATAAAAGGTAATGTTGGGAGAGCTGCTAAGCCTATCACACATATCACACATGTCCCAAAATGTTTTACCCTGCAGGTATTCTGTGATAGGTGACTGACAGCTTCTCATCAGATGAATCAATGATGGCAATACCTTAAGAGGCAGGAAATACGAGCATTATAAAGTACTCATTACTGGCAACATTCAACAACCTACATACTGATTTGCTAGTGATGTACTCCATGAAAACTGAGTGTTAGTGAAAACATTGCCTCTGTCTTTATTGCTGACTACCAGGAGGTTCTGGATGGGGCAGGGAGACCACAGCTCCATCACTGCTTATATGCCATGTCCTGGATAGAAAGAAGTGAACTGCCAATAAACTTTTCTGCTGTCCTCACCACTCAAATTATGCATTTACGTTTTCCTAAATGTAAAAAGTTCCACGTCAATTGCCCTTTTCCATTGCTCTTTTCCATAAAATAATCCCTCCCTTTCTTCTCGCACAAATTGCTTCCCTGAATGCACTTTTAATACTCCAGCCCAAAGAGCCTTAAATCAACAAGGGTGCCCTTAGATCATCTTGGTGAGCAGGCTAAATCTTCTTGAGCTCTTATGAGATTCCATGGACTAAGTTGCCCTTCCCTTGAAAAACTTTTTTTTAAAAGATAAGGTAAGATAACCCTTTATTATCATGTTTTAAAAAATTAAATAAAATGAAGATATACTGCAATTGAGTAAACTTGCATGCCCTGATGCAGGGGTATCAAACTCATGGCCCGTGGGCTGCATGTGTCACACACTGGCCATGCCCACACCCGGTTTAGTGAAGGGGAAAAAAGTTGTGATACATCATGTGACAATGCCATGACGATGTGAGTTTGACACCCCTGCTCTGATGAAAAGGTCTGTTTTTAACCATTTCTTTTTCATGGTGCTTCACAGCCCTCCCTAAGCAGTTTATGGAGTCAGCATCTTGCCCCCAAGAATCTGGGTCCTCATTTTACTGACCTCAGAAGGATGGAAGGCTGAGTCAATCTTGAGCCGGTCAGGATCAAACTCCTGACAGTGAGCTGAATTAGTCTGCAATACTGCATTCTAACCACTGCACCATCATGGCTTATGAATAACAGGAGATGTGCCTCTCTTAAGGGTATTCAACTTGGCGTATCAATCAGCAGTGAATCCTCTACTACCTAGTTCTGTGAGTCTGCTATCTAGCGCAGACTTTATGCCTTTTTAGCACCGTGCAGTGCTAAAAAGGAATATTTTGAAGCCTTCCAAGTCTGCAAAGGTAAGTAGAACAGCGAGGGGTTGAAATCTATTGTGCCACATGATTTAGATTAGCTAGAAAGCAGGAAATCGGATGATTCTGGCTAATATAAATCGCGCATCACAGCAGATTATCAGCCAGCTGATCGTCAGAAATACCAGTTCACCCAAACCTGTAGCATTTTTTTACTAACAGTTCGAGAGAACCAGTTCAAACCAAGAACATTTCACCCCAGGTATCAATGTTATCAAGGTATGTTTGCCCAAGGTTAAATTACTTGACCTTACCTGGTTTCAGAAAAGCATTTTTACAAACTTTACTGATGGGATGCTGAACTTGATTTGTGGCTATCTTTACCTTTTTCTTTTTTTTTTTATGTCTCTGGAGATTCTCAATCATCCAGGTCATGGTTGTCCCAAAAGGCAACTGGACTTTCTCGTTTTTTTGAAGATATTTTGCTTCTCATTTCACCAAGAAACTTCTCAGTTCACCAGTTGAAGAAGCTTCTTGGATGAGAGAAGCAAAACATTTTCAAAGGGAAAAACAAACAAACAAACAAGAAAGTCATTTTACCAAGTGTGCCCTGCACTGTATCAGTATAAGACAATGTCAGCTCTTTTTGTTACCCAAGATCAGGTGGGGGAAAAGAAAAAAAAAGAAATAAAGGTAATGTTGGGAGAGCTGCTAAGCCTATCACACATATCACACATGTCCCAAAATGTTTTACCCTGCAGGTATTCTGTGATAGGTGACTGACAGCTTCTCATCAGATGAATCAATGATGGCAATACCTTAAGAGGCAGGAAATACGAGCATTATAAAGTACTCATTACTGGCAACATTCAACAACCTACATACTGATTTGCTAGTGATGTACTCCATGAAAACTGAGTGTTAGTGAAAACATTGCCTCTGTCTTTATTGCTGACTACCAGGAGGTTCTGGATGGGGCAGGGAGACCACAGCTCCATCACTGCTTATATGCCATGTCCTGGATAGAAAGAAGTGAACTGCCAATAAACTTTTCTGCTGTCCTCACCACTCAAATTATGCATTTACGTTTTCCTAAATGTAAAAAGTTCCACGTCAATTGCCCTTTTCCATTGCTCTTTTCCATAAAATAATCCCTCCCTTTCTTCTCGCACAAATTGCTTCCCTGAATGCACTTTTAATACTCCAGCCCAAAGAGCCTTAAATCAACAAGGGTGCCCTTAGATCATCTTGGTGAGCAGGCTAAATCTTCTTGAGCTCTTATGAGATTCCATGGACTAAGTTGCCCTTCCCTTGAAAAACTTTTTTTTAAAAGATAAGGTAAGATAACCCTTTATTATCATGTTTTAAAAAAATGTGAGCACACTGGCGGACACTAAAAATGAAATTCTATTGCCTGATCTCAAAAGAAAGTATATATATCTATCCATACACATACTGTACATAACATGCATATATGCATTCTATATACATACATCATACACAGACACATACTTTACACACACACACACACACACATCCTTCCACTGATGACTGTATGATTGTAACTTTGTTGCTTGTATCCTTACAATTTATATTGATATTGATTGTTTCCTGATGGCTTATTTGTACCCTATGACTATCATTAAGTGTTGTACCTTAGAATTCTTGATGAATGTATATTTTCTTTTATGTACACTGAGAGCATATGCAAGACAAATTCCTTGTGTGTCCAATCCAATCACATTTGGCCAATTAAAAATTCAATTCTATTCTATTCTATTCTATTCTATTCTATTCTATTCTATTCTATTCTATTCTATTCTATTCTATTCTATTCTATTCTATTCTATTCTATATACATATACACATACATATACATATACATAGTTAAAGGTAAAGGTTCCCCTCATACATACGTGCTAGTCATTCCTGACTCTAGGGGGCGGTGCTCATCTCCATTTCAAAGCCGAAGAGCCAGCGCTGTCAGAAAACGTCTCCGTGGTCATGTGGCCATATACATACATACATACATACATACATACACACACACACACACATATATATAGACACGCACACAAACACACACATACTGTGTTTCCTTGAAAATAAGATCCTGTCTTATATTTTTTTGAACTCTGAAATAAGTGGTTGGCCTTATTTTCAGGGAGGTCTTATTATTTTGGGGCATGTGGAGCAAGTTGAGGCTCCTCTTGCCATCTTACCTGATTTCCAGCTCTGTGTTTAAATATTTTTGGGGAGGGCTTATTTTCGGGGGAGGCTTATTTTAACGCATGCGCTCAAAAGTCCGATTAGGTTTATTATCAGGGGATGTCTTATTTTCGGGAAAACAGTGTGTGTGTGTACACACACACACACACACACACACACACACACACACACACAAACATATATATCACTGTCCATTTTTTTTTTTTTTTTTTTATTCAAAAAGTTTTTATTAGTCAAAAAAGGTTTATACAAATACATTTCAGGTATGGTAAATTTTCATTTTTCTTATCTAAAATAAGAATTTTACTCAAATTTTTTAACACATACAACAGCCATATGGCAAGCAGGTAACACGAAGTAGCTAAGTTTACAAATTTTAAATACGTAATAAAGAAGAGTCAAGAATAAACAGAATATCGTACAAAAGAGAGTAAGGAAAACCAACACAATCCCAAATATCTTTATCACTTCCTAGTTTTGGATCTCAGAACTCTGGGTTCAGCCTGACCCAACTCCAGGGCCGCAACAGCGGCAGCCGCTTCCTCCCCATGATCTATAACCTCCCCTTCTTCAATTCCTGGGTCATCTAATTCCAGGAGGGCTTTGTGTTCCTCCACATAGGCCGTAGCCTCCGCAATTGTACTGATTTTTTTCGTAATGCCCTCCCGGAAAATCATCAATCCCTCTGGCATCAGCCATCTGAAGCCCACTCCCTTCTGGTACAATTTGCTTGACAAAAAATAATATTTCTTTCTTTTTCACGTACCTGTCTGGGAATCTGCCTCAGAATGGCTATCTCCTGCCCCTGTAAATCAGTGCCCCACTCCTATGTTTTCTAAGAATTTCATCTCTCGTCTCTCTTCTCACAAATTTGACATGAACCTCTCTAGGAACTGCATGCGTGCGTGCATATTGCGAATTAACTCTATAAACTCGATCCACATCCCAATTCATGAAATCAACACCTCTCCCAAGAAATTCTCCCAACAATTTAGTCACAACATCTCTCAAGTCTTCTTGGTCCACTTCTTCCAAATTTTGAAACCTAAGGAAATAAGACATTTTATCCATCTGTAGTCCAAGCACAGCATTGCCTGTCGTCTCCTCTCTTTTCTGCACTGCCCGCATCTCGCCCTCCAAACCTTCCACTTTCTGCTTGTTTTCTGCTGAAACTTGTTGAGTATCCTTTAAATCCTTTTGGATAGTCACAATTTCTGCTCTTATTTCATCCAGTTTCTTGTCCATATTAGATAACTTTTCCAAAATTCTCTCCATTTCTCCAGCAGTTGGTCTCTGACCTTTTGCCATTTAAAAAAAATTTTTAAAATCCTCAGGCAAGCACAGTATCCTTGTAATTTCCTCCGGATCCACCAGGGGGCACTCACAGGAGCAACGAGTCCAGAGTACAGTTAGTCAACCAGGAAGCCGAAGGGAAGTGATGTCATCAAAATTCTCATAGTGAAGGCGGAAGCTGGACGCCACCACTGTTCCCCAGAAGGAGGGGGGGCCTCAAACCTTCCCTCCTAAATTTCTCCATCACCTCTTCTCTCCAGAGCTCCACAAAACCGGTAATCTTCTTATTTTAAGTTCTCCTCTCTCCAGAATAACTCGTGCTCCTTCCAACCGCAGGGGAGAAAACCCCCGCACTCCGGAGCACTCCACCACGCCACCGATATTCCCTTCCTTCTCCTCCTCAATTCTTCTCCGTGCCCTGTTCACCACCAGGCTGCTGCAGTTATAAATCCAATGCCCGGTGTCACGGGCACAGCGCCCAGGCGACGACCAAAATAATGGCGCGGCCTGTGGCCTCGAACCCGCCGAGCCTAGGGCCGCGCCAGCATCGGTCCCCACAGTCCTGTATGTCGGCTGGGAGACCCCTGGCGAGCCGTCCGTGCGGCAGGTGTCCTTTTCGGAACACCTGGCCCCTGAGGGCCTCGGCGGCGGCCGGATTCGGGCGCTGGAGGCAGGAGAAGCCTTCCAGACGTCCGTTGCCGCTGGATACTACACTGTCCATTTTGAATACATAGTGGAAAAAGGAAACTTGAGAGTTTTTTTTATTATTATTATTTTTATTTACATTTATATCCCGCCCTTCTCCGAAGACTCAGGGCGGCTTACAGTGTATAAGGCAATAGTCTTATTCTATTTGTATATTTACAAAGTCAACTTGTTTGCCCCCCCAACAATCTGGGTCCTCATTTTACCTACCTTATAAAGGATGGAAGGCTGAGTTCACAAGGTTGATGCTATGTGGAACAAAACTGTGACTGAATCTGGATGTTCTACTTCAGATACCACCAAGCCTCTTCCCCGAAGGAAGCAAAGAAAACAGGCCAGGAAGAGGATCTTTAGTATCCCAGACAATCCTGAGAACCCTGCTCCATCATCGCTTATGTGCCATGTCCTGGATAGAAGGAAGTGAACTGCCAATAAACTTTTCTGCTGTCCTCACCACTCTCTCTGAAATGCTTCCAAATCAGACAGTAATGCAATATGAGAGGATGCACTTATTTTTATTTATTTATTTATTATTTAAATTTGTATACCGCCCTTCTCCCGAAGGACTCAGGGCGGTTCACAGCCAGGTAAAAAATACACAATACATACATACACAATACAGGGCTTGATTGTCCCTCTATAGAAAGTGGTAAGGACAGAGGAAAGAGGATGAACTTTTCTCATATGACGCAGGCAGAACATGCAGGCGCTGCTGTGCCCACTTCACCAGTGTCTCGCTGTTGAGTGACCAAGCTAGCCCACTCCTTAGCTGCACACTCAGAAACTTTGAAAACTTTTGACAAGGTCAACCAATGGTTAAACGGGCGTCAACATGCCAATCCACACAGTCTATTTAAAAGTGTTTTATGGGGCATCATCTTTCTCTTCAGAGAGCATTTTTATCTGGATTTATCTCAGTGGAAACAGCATTCCAGCTGAGGAGATTAATATGGTTATCAAATGCTGCAAATGTAATTCAGCATCATTAAAGGCAAAATGACATTAGGGCTGAAAGACCCGAGAGGGACATGCGATTTTGAAAGAAAGAAAAAAAAGATATTGGCACAGAATTCTTATTCCGATCAATCTTTGCAAATGCCTTACATCCATTCCATGGACAGCATTATCATGTGACCTTCATTTTTTTCACAGTCACCAAAGTACCTTGGGCTTGACAAGATTTATGGTCCCCCACTAATAGTTCCTACTCCTTCTGAGAATTTCATTCATATTAAAACTATTACATTTTAGGAAGCTTAGTCCATAAACGTGTACAAGCCCCACACGGCTCAGATCAAAAACTGACTGCAGAATGAGTCAATAGATCATGCTTTCTGTGCAGAGAATAAATGGAAGCAAAATGTTTCTTTCACTTTGCATCATTCCCACTGCCAAAGCATGATAGCTATTCCAGAATTTTTGATGGACAGCTTTGGAATTAGCAGCATTAACAGAGGGATACAATTAAGATCACAGGCAAGATGTTTTACCACTGGTATCTAGCCCCAGCAAGGCTGGCTAAAATGTATCCAAATCTAAGCCCAAAGTGTTGGAAATGTAACCAACATCAGGTACCTTCTGTTGTGACCCAGGCCCAATTAGGTAGTAATAAACTTGGCCCATGGAAAAACAAACTTTA